>NC_135755.1:31942500-32020000 GCF_041903045.1 Epinephelus lanceolatus | reverse complement strand
CCTTTACTGGAGAAAACTCCTTGGAAAACAGCACCAGTGGACAAACTCTCCTTTTTTTCCCTTTTTTTTCCTTTTTTGTTTTTTTTTAATTTCTCAATGAGTATATGTGCATTAACTCAAAACTAAATGGCATGTGGGTCTTGTCATGGTGCTTGTTGAGTGCAGGAAAATGACAGATTACCATTTGCCATCCACCCTTGCTGCTGTTTTACCATCTATAAATGGCGTACGTGCATGCTCTTCCATTGCTTACGGCCATACCACCCTGAATACGCCCGATCTCGTCCGATCTCGGAAGCTAAGCAGGGTTGGGCCGGGTCAGTACTTGGATGGGAGACCGCCTGGGAATACCCGGTGCTGTAAGCTTTTTATTCTCACCTTTCATCAGCAAAGGGCGCTGCTCCTCCTTTACTGGAGCCAGCTCCTTGGAAAACAGCACCAGTGGACAAACTCTCTTTTTTTTTTTTTTAATTTGTCAGTGAGTATATGTGCATTAACTGAAAACTAAATGGCGTGTGGGTCTTGTCATGGCGCTTGTTGAGTGCAGGAAAATAACAGATTACCATTTGCCATCCACCCTTGCTGATGTTTTACCATCTATAAATGGCGTGCGTGCATGCTCTTCCATGGCTTACGGCCATACCACCCTGAATACGCCCGATCTCGTCCGATCTCGGAAGCTAAGCAGGGTCGGGCCGGGTCAGTACTTGGATGGGAGACCGCCTGGGAATACCCGGTGCTGTAAGCTTTTTATTCTCACCTTTCATCAGCAGAGGGCGCTGCTCCTCCTTTACTGGAGCCAGCTCCTTGGAAAACAGCACCAGTGGACAAACTCTCCTTTTTTTCCCTTTTTTTTTTTTTTTTTAATTTGTCAGTGAGTATATGTGCATTAACTCAAAACTAAATGGCATGTGGGTCTTGTCATGGTGCTTGTTGAGTGCAGGAAAATGACAGATTACCATTTGCCATCCACCCTTGCTGATGTTTTACCATCTATAAATGGCGTGCGTGCATGCTCTTCCATGGCTTACGGCCATACCACCCTGAATACGCCCGATCTCGTCCGATCTCGGAAGCTAAGCAGGGTCGGGCCGGGTCAGTACTTGCATGGGAGACCGCCTGGGAATACCCGGTGCTGTAAGCTTTTTATTCTCACCTTTCATCAGCAGAGGGCGCTGCTCCTCCTTTACTGGAGCCAGCTCCTTGGAAAACAGCACCAGTGGACAAACTGTCTTTTTTTTTTTCTTTTTTTTTTTTTTTAATTTGTCAGTGAGTATATGTGCATTAACTGAAAAATAAATGGCGTGTGGGTCTTGTCATGGCGCTTGTTGAGTGCAGGAAAATGACAGATTACCATTTGCCATCCACCCTTGCTGATGTTTTACCATCTATAAATGGCGTGCGTGCATGCTCTTCCATGGCTTACGGCCATACCACCCTGAATACGCCCGATCTCGTCCGATCTCGGAAGCTAAGCAGGGTCGGGCCGGGTCAGTACTTGGATGGGAGACCGCCTGGGAATACCCGGTGCTGTAAGCTTTTTATTCTCACCTTTCATCAGCAGAGGGCGCTGCTCCTCCTTTACTGGAGCCAGCTCCTTGGAAAACAGCACCAGTGGACAAACTCTCTTTTTTTCCCTTTTTTTTCCTTTTTTGTTTTTTTTAATTTCTCAATGAGTATATGTGCATTAACTCAAAACTAAATGGCGTGTGGGTCTTGTCATGGTGCTTGTTGAGTGCAGGAAAATGACAGATTACCATTTGCCATCCACCCTTGCTGATGTTTTACCATCTATAAATGGCGTGCGTGCATGCTCTTCCATGGCTTACGGCCATACCACCCTGAATACGCCCGATCTCGTCCGATCTCGGAAGCTAAGCAGGGTCGGGCCGGGTCAGTACTTGGATGGGAGACCGCCTGGGAATACCCGGTGCTGTAAGCTTTTTATTCTCACCTTTCATCAGCAGAGGGCGCTGCTCCTCCTTTACTGGAGCCAGCTCCTTGGAAAACAGCACCAGTGGACAAACTCTCTTTTTTTTTTTGTTTTAATTTGTCAGTGAGTATATGTGCATTAACTGAAAAATAAATGGCGTGTGGGTCTTGTCATGGCGCTTGTTGAGTGCAGGAAAATGACAGATTACCATTTGCCATCCACCCTTGCTGATGTTTTACCATCTATAAATGGCGTGCGTGCATGCCCTTCCATGGCTTACGGCCATACCACCCTGAATACGCCCGATCTCGTCCGATCTCGGAAGCTAAGCAGGGTCGGGCCGGGTCAGTACTTGGATGGGAGACCGCCTGGGAATACCCGGTGCTGTAAGCTTTTTATTCTCACCTTTCATCAGCAGAGGGCGCTGCTCCTCCTTTACTGGAGCCAACTCCTTGGAAAACAGCACCAGTGGACAAACTCTCCTTTTTTTCCCTTTTTTTTCCTTTTTTGTTTTTTTTTAATTTCTCAATGAGTATATGTGCATTAACTGAAAACTAAATGGCATGTGGGTCTTGTCATGGTGCTTGTTGAGTGCAGGAAAATGACAGATTACCATTTGCCATCCACCCTTGCTGCTGTTTTACCATCTATAAATGGCGTACGTGCATGCTCTTCCATTGCTTACGGCCATACCACCCTGAATACGCCCGATCTCGTCCGATCTCGGAAGCTAAGCAGGGTTGGGCCGGGTCAGTACTTGGATGGGAGACCGCCTGGGAATACCCGGTGCTGTAAGCTTTTTATTCTCACCTTTCATCAGCAAAGGGCGCTGCTCCTCCTTTACTGGAGCCAGCTCCTTGGAAAACAGCACCAGTGGACAAACTCTCTTTTTTTTTTTTTTTAATTTGTCAGTGAGTATATGTGCATTAACTGAAAACTAAATGGCGTGTGGGTCTTGTCATGGCGCTTGTTGAGTGCAGGAAAATAACAGATTACCATTTGCCATCCACCCTTGCTGATGTTTTACCATCTATAAATGGCGTGCGTGCATGCTCTTCCATGGCTTACGGCCATACCACCCTGAATACGCCCGATCTCGTCCGATCTCGGAAGCTAAGCAGGGTCGGGCCGGGTCAGTACTTGGATGGGAGACCGCCTGGGAATACCCGGTGCTGTAAGCTTTTTATTCTCACCTTTCATCAGCAGAGGGCGCTGCTCCTCCTTTACTGGAGCCAGCTCCTTGGAAAACAGCACCAGTGGACAAACTCTCCTTTTTTTCCCTTTTTTTTCCTTTTTTTTAATTTGTCAGTGAGTATATGGGCATTAACTGAAAAATAAATGGCGTGTGGGTCTTGTCATGGCGCTTGTTGAGTGCAGGAAAATGACAGATTACCATTTGCCATCCACCCTTGCTGATGTTTTACCATCTATAAATGGCGTGCGTGCATGCTCTTCCACGGCTTACGGCCATACCACCCTGAATACGCCCGATCTCGTCCGATCTCGGAAGCTAAGCAGGGTCGGGCCGGGTCAGTACTTGGATGGGAGACCGCCTGGGAATACCCGGTGCTGTAAGCTTTTTATTCTCACCTTTCATCAGCAGAGGGCGCTGCTCCTCCTTTACTGGAGCCAGCTCCTTGGAAAACAGTACCAGTGGACAAACTCTCCTTTTTTTCCCTTTTTTTTCCTTTTTTGTTTTTTTTAATTTCTCAATGAGTATGTGTGCATTAACTCAAAACTAAATGGCGTGTGGGTCTTGTCATGGTGCTTGTTGAGTGCAGGAAAATGACAGATTACCATTTGCCATCCACCCTTGCTGATGTTTTACCATCTATAAATGGCGTGCGTGCATGCTCTTCCATGGCTTACGGCCATACCACCCTGAATACGCCCAATCTCGTCTGATCTCGGAAGCTAAGCAGGGTCGGGCCGGGTCAGTACTTGGATGGGAGACCGCCTGGGAATACCCGGTGCTGTAAGCTTTTTATTCTCACCTTTCATCAGCAGAGGGCGCTGCTCCTCCTTTACTGGAGCCAGCTCCTTGGAAAACAGCACCAGTGGACAAACTCTCTTTTTTTTTTTGTTTTAATTTGTCAGTGAGTATATGTGCATTAACTGAAAACTAAATGGCGTGTGGGTCTTGTCATGGCGCTTGTTGAGTGCAGGAAAATGACAGATTACCATTTGCCATCCACCCTTGCTGATGTTTTACCATCTATAAATGGCGTGCGTGCATGCTCTTCCATGGCTTACGGCCATACCACCCTGAATACGCCCGATCTCGTCCGATCTCGGAAGCTAAGCAGGGTCGGGCCGGGTCAGTACTTGGATGGGAGACCGCCTGGGAATACCCGGTGCTGTAAGCTTTTTATTCTCACCTTTCATCAGCAGAGGGCGCTGCTCCTCCTTTACTGGAGCCAGCTCCTTGGAAAACAGCACCAGTGGACAAACTCTCCTTTTTTTCCCTTTTTTTTTCCTTTTTTGTTTTTTTTAATTTCTCAATGAGTATATGTGCATTAACTCAAAACTAAATGGCGTGTGGGTCTTGTCATGGTGCTTGTTGAGTGCAGGAAAATGACAGATTACCATTTGCCATCCACCCTTGCTGATGTTTTACCATCTATAAATGGCGTGCGTGCATGCTCTTCCATGGCTTACGGCCATACCACCCAGAATACGCCCGATCTCGTCCGATCTCGGAAGCTAAGCAGGGTCGGGCCGGGTCAGTACTTGGATGGGAGACCGCCTGGGAATACCCGGTGCTGTAAGCTTTTTATTCTCACCTTTCATCAGCAGAGGGCGCTGCTCCTCCTTTACTGGAGCCAGCTCCTTGGAAAACAGCACCAGTGGACAAACTCTCTTTTTTTTTTTGTTTTAATTTGTCAGTGAGTATATGTGCATTAACTGAAAACTAAATGGCGTGTGGGTCTTGTCATGGCGCTTGTTGAGTGCAGTAAAATGACAGATTACCATTTGCCATCCACCCTTGCTGATGTTTTACCATCTATAAATGGCGTGCGTGCATGCTCTTCCATGGCTTACGGCCATACCACCCTGAATACGCCCGATCTCATCCGATCTCGGAAGCTAAGCAGGGTCGGGCCGGGTCAGTACTTGGATGGGAGACCGCCTGGGAATACCCGGTGCTGTAAGCTTTTTATTCTCACCTTTCATCAGCAGAGGGCGCTGCTCCTCCTTTACTGGAGCCAGCTCCTTGGAAAACAGCACCAGTGGACAAACTCTCTTTTTTTTTTTTTTTTAATTTGTCAGTGAGTATATGTGCATTAACTGAAAACTAAATGGCGTGTGGGTCTTGTCATGGCGCTTGTTGAGTGCAGGAAAATGACAGATTACCATTTGCCATCCACCCTTGCTGATGTTTTACCATCTATAAATGGCGTGCGTGCATGCTCTTCCATGGCTTACGGCCATACCACCCTGAATACGCCCGATCTCGTCCGATCTCGGAAGCTAAGCAGGGTCGGGCCGGGTCAGTACTTGGATGGGAGACCGCCTGGGAATACCCGGTGCTGTAAGCTTTTTATTCTCACCTTTCATCAGCAGAGGGCGCTGCTCCTCCTTTACTGGAGCCAGCTCCTTGGAAAACAGTACCAGTGGACAAACTCTCCTTTTTTTCCCTTTTTTTTCCTTTTTTGTTTTTTTTAATTTCTCAATGAGTATGTGTGCATTAACTCAAAACTAAATGGCGTGTGGGTCTTGTCATGGTGCTTGTTGAGTGCAGGAAAATGACAGATTACCATTTGCCATCCACCCTTGCTGATGTTTTACCATCTATAAATGGCGTGCGTGCATGCTCTTCCATGGCTTATGGCCATACCACCCTGAATACGCCCGATCTCGTCCGATCTCGGAAGCTAAGCAGGGTCGGGCCGGGTCAGTACTTGGATGGGAGACCGCCTGGGAATACCCGGTGCTGTAAGCTTTTTATTCTCACCTTTCATCAGCAGAGGGCGCTGCTCCTCCTTTACTGGAGCCAGCTCCTTGGAAAACAGCACCAGTGGACAAACTCTCCTTTTTTTCCCTTTTTTTTCCTTTTTTGTTTTTTTTAATTTCTCAATAAGTATATGTGCATTAACTCAAAAATAAATGGCGTGTGGGTCTTGTCATGGTGCTTGTTGAGTGCAGGAAAATGACAGATTACCATTTGCCATCCACCCTTGCTGATGTTTTACCATCTATAAATGGCGTGCGTGCATGCTCTTCCATGGCTTACGGCCATACCACCCTGAATATGCCCGATCTCGTCCGATCTCGGAAGCTAAGCAGGGTCGGGCCGGGTCAGTACTTGGATGGGAGACCGCCTGGGAATACCCGGTGCTGTAAGCTTTTTATTCTCACCTTTCATCAGCAGAGGGCGCTGCTCCTCCTTTACTGGAGCCAGCTCCTTGGAAAACAGCACCAGTGGACAAACTCTCCTTTTTTTCCCTTTTTTTTTCCTTTTTTGTTTTTTTTAATTTCTCAATGAGTATATGTGCATTAACTCAAAACTAAATGGCGTGTGGGTCTTGTCATGGTGCTTGTTGAGTGCAGGAAAATGACAGATTACCATTTGCCATCCACCCTTGCTGATGTTTTACCATCTATAAATGGCGTGCGTGCATGCTCTTCCATGGCTTACGGCCATACCACCCTGAATACGCCCGATCTCGTCCGATCTCGGAAGCTAAGCAGGGTCGGGCCGGGTCAGTACTTGGATGGGAGACCGCCTGGGAATACCCGGTGCTGTAAGCTTTTTATTCTCACCTTTCATCAGCAGAGGGCGCTGCTCCTCCTTTACTGGAGCCAGCTCCTTGGAAAACAGTACCAGTGGACAAACTCTCCTTTTTTTCCCTTTTTTTTCCTTTTTTGTTTTTTTTAATTTCTCAATGAGTATGTGTGCATTAACTCAAAACTAAATGGCGTGTGGGTCTTGTCATGGTGCTTGTTGAGTGCAGGAAAATGACAGATTACCATTTGCCATCCACCCTTGCTGATGTTTTACCATCTATAAATGGCGTGCGTGCATGCTCTTCCATGGCTTATGGCCATACCACCCTGAATACGCCCGATCTCGTCCGATCTCGGAAGCTAAGCAGGGTAGGGCCGGGTCAGTACTTGGATGGGAGACCGCCTGGGAATACCCGGTGCTGTAAGCTTTTTATTCTCACCTTTCATCAGCAGAGGGCGCTGCTCCTCCTTTACTGGAGCCAGCTCCTTGGAAAACAGCACCAGTGGACAAACTCTCCTTTTTTTCCCTTTTTTTTCCTTTTTTGTTTTTTTTAATTTCTCAATAAGTATATGTGCATTAACTCAAAACTAAATGGCGTGTGGGTCTTGTCATGGTGCTTGTTGAGTGCAGGAAAATGACAGATTACCATTTGCCATCCACCCTTGCTGATGTTTTACCATCTATAAATGGCGTGCGTGCATGCTCTTCCATGGCTTACGGCCATACCACCCTGAATATGCCCGATCTCGTCCGATCTCGGAAGCTAAGCAGGGTCGGGCAGGGTCAGTACTTGGATGGGAGACCGCCTGGGAATACCCGGTGCTGTAAGCTTTTTATTCTCACCTTTCATCAGCAGAGGGCGCTGCTCCTCCTTTACTGGAGCCAGCTCCTTGGAAAACAGCACCAGTGGACAAACTCTTTTTTTTTTTGTTTTAATTTGTCAGTGAGTATATGTGCATTAACTGAAAACTAAATGGCGTGTGGGTCTTGTCATGGCGCTTGTTGAGTGCAGGAAAATGACAGATTACCATTTGCCATCCACCCTTGCTGATGTTTTACCATCTATAAATGGCGTGCGTGCATGCTCTTCCATGGCTTACGGCCATACCACCCTGAATACGCCCGATCTCGTCCGATCTCGGAAGCTAAGCAGGGTCGGGCCGGGTCAGTACTTGGATGGGAGACCGCCTGGGAATACCCGGTGTTGTAAGCTTTTTATTCTCACCTTTCATCAGCAGAGGGCGCTGCTCCTCCTTTACTGGAGCCAGCTCCTTGGAAAACAGCACCAGTGGACAAACTCTCTTTTTTTCCCTTTTTTTTCCTTTTTTGTTTTTTTTAATTTCTCAATGAGTATATGTGCATTAACTCAAAACTAAATGGCGTGTGGGTCTTGTCATGGTGCTTGTTGAGTGCAGGAAAATGACAGATTACCATTTGCCATCCACCCTTGCTGATGTTTTACCATCTATAAATGGCGTGCGTGCATGCTCTTCCATGGCTTACGGCCATACCACCCTGAATACGCCCGATCTCGTCCGATCTCGGAAGCTAAGCAGGGTCGGGCCGGGTCAGTACTTGGATGGGAGACCGCCTGGGAATACCCGGTGCTGTAAGCTTTTTATTCTCACCTTTCATCAGCAGAGGGCGCTGCTCCTCCTTTACTGGAGCCAGCTCCTTGGAAAACAGCACCAGTGGACAAACTCTCTTTTTTTTTTTGTTTTAATTTGTCAGTGAGTATATGTGCATTAACTCAAAACTAAATGGCGTGTGGGTCTTGTCATGGCGCTTGTTGAGTGCAGGAAAATGACAGATTACCATTTGCCATCCACCCTTGCTGATGTTTTACCATCTATAAATGGCGTGCGTGCATGCCCTTCCATGGCTTACGGCCATACCACCCTGAATACGCCCGATCTCGTCCGATCTCGGAAGCTAAGCAGGGTCGGGCCGGGTCAGTACTTGGATGGGAGACCGCCTGGGAATACCCGGTGCTGTAAGCTTTTTATTCTCACCTTTCATCAGCAGAGGGCGCTGCTCCTCCTTTACTGGAGCCAACTCCTTGGAAAACAGCACCAGTGGACAAACTCTCCTTTTTTTCCCTTTTTTTTCCTTTTTTGTTTTTTTTTAATTTCTCAATGAGTATATGTGCATTAACTCAAAACTAAATGGCATGTGGGTCTTGTCATGGTGCTTGTTGAGTGCAGGAAAATGACAGATTACCATTTGCCATCCACCCTTGCTGATGTTTTACCATCTATAAATGGCGTGCGTGCATGCTCTTCCATGGCTTACGGCCATACCACCCTGAATACGCCCGATCTCGTCCGATCTCGGAAGCTAAGCAGGGTCGGGCCGGGTCAGTACTTGGATGGGAGACCGCCTGGGAATACCCGGTGCTGTAAGCTTTTTATTCTCACCTTTCATCAGCAGAGGGCGCTGCTCCTCCTTTACTGGAGCCAGCTCCTTGGAAAACAGCACCAGTGGACAAACTCTCTTTTTTTTTTTGTTTTAATTTGTCAGTGAGTATATGTGCATTAACTGAAAACTAAATGGCGTGTGGGTCTTGTCATGGCGCTTGTTGAGTGCAGGAAAATGACAGATTACCATTTGCCATCCACCCTTGCTGATGTTTTACCATCTATAAATGGCGTGCGTGCATGCCCTTCCATGGCTTACGGCCATACCACCCTGAATACGCCCGATCTCGTCCGATCTCGGAAGCTAAGCAGGGTCGGGCCGGGTCAGTACTTGGATGGGAGACCGCCTGGGAATACCCGGTGCTGTAAGCTTTTTATTCTCACCTTTCATCAGCAGAGGGCGCTGCTCCTCCTTTACTGGAGCCAACTCCTTGGAAAACAGCACCAGTGGACAAACTCTCCTTTTTTTCCCTTTTTTTTCCTTTTTTGTTTTTTTTTAATTTCTCAATGAGTATATGTGCATTAACTCAAAACTAAATGGCATGTGGGTCTTGTCATGGTGCTTGTTGAGTGCAGGAAAATGACAGATTACCATTTGCCATCCACCCTTGCTGCTGTTTTACCATCTATAAATGGCGTACGTGCATGCTCTTCCATTGCTTACGGCCATACCACCCTGAATACGCCCGATCTCGTCCGATCTCGGAAGCTAAGCAGGGTTGGGCCGGGTCAGTACTTGGATGGGAGACCGCCTGGGAATACCCGGTGCTGTAAGCTTTTTATTCTCACCTTTCATCAGCAGAGGGCGCTGCTCCTCCTTTACTGGAGCCAGCTCCTTGGAAAACAGCACCAGTGGACAAACTCTCCTTTTTTTCCCTTTTTTTTTTTTTTTTTAATTTGTCAGTGAGTATATGTGCATTAACTCAAAACTAAATGGCATGTGGGTCTTGTCATGGTGCTTGTTGAGTGCAGGAAAATGACAGATTACCATTTGCCATCCACCCTTGCTGATGTTTTACCATCTATAAATGGCGTGCGTGCATGCTCTTCCATGGCTTACGGCCATACCACCCTGAATACGCCCGATCTCGTCCGATCTCGGAAGCTAAGCAGGGTCGGGCCGGGTCAGTACTTGCATGGGAGACCGCCTGGGAATACCCGGTGCTGTAAGCTTTTTATTCTCACCTTTCATCAGCAGAGGGCGCTGCTCCTCCTTTACTGGAGCCAGCTCCTTGGAAAACAGCACCAGTGGACAAACTGTCTTTTTTTTTTTCTTTTTTTTTTTTTTTTAATTTGTCAGTGAGTATATGTGCATTAACTGAAAAATATATGGCGTGTGGGTCTTGTCATGGCGCTTGTTGAGTGCAGGAAAATGACAGATTACCATTTGCCATCCACCCTTGCTGATGTTTTACCATCTATAAATGGCGTGCGTGCATGCTCTTCCATGGCTTACGGCCATACCACCCTGAATACGCCCGATCTCGTCCGATCTCGGAAGCTAAGCAGGGTCGGGCCGGGTCAGTACTTGGATGGGAGACCGCCTGGGAATACCCGGTGCTGTAAGCTTTTTATTCTCACCTTTCATCAGCAGAGGGCGCTGCTCCTCCTTTACTGGAGCCAGCTCCTTGGAAAACAGTACCAGTGGACAAACTCTCCTTTTTTTCCCTTTTTTTTCCTTTTTTGTTTTTTTTAATTTCTCAATGAGTATGTGTGCATTAACTCAAAACTAAATGGCGTGTGGGTCTTGTCATGGTGCTTGTTGAGTGCAGGAAAATGACAGATTACCATTTGCCATCCACCCTTGCTGATGTTTTACCATCTATAAATGGCGTGCGTGCATGCTCTTCCATGGCTTACGGCCATACCACCCTGAATACGCCCGATCTCGTCCGATCTCGGAAGCTAAGCAGGGTCGGGCCGGGTCAGTACTTGGATGGGAGACCGCCTGGGAATACCCGGTGCTGTAAGCTTTTTATTCTCACCTTTCATCAGCAGAGGGCGCTGCTCCTCCTTTACTGGAGCCAGCTCCTTGGAAAACAGCACCAGTGGACAAACTCTCTTTTTTTTTTTGTTTTAATTTGTCAGTGAGTATATGTGCATTAACTGAAAACTAAATGGCGTGTGGGTCTTGTCATGGCGCTTGTTGAGTGCAGTAAAATGACAGATTACCATTTGCCATCCACCCTTGCTGATGTTTTACCATCTATAAATGGCGTGCGTGCATGCTCTTCCATGGCTTACGGCCATACCACCCTGAATACGCCCGATCTCGTCCGATCTCGGAAGCTAAGCAGGGTCGGGCCGGGTCAGTACTTGGATGGGAGACCGCCTGGGAATACCCGGTGCTGTAAGCTTTTTATTCTCACCTTTCATCAGCAGAGGGCGCTGCTCCTCCTTTACTGGAGCCAGCTCCTTGGAAAACAGCACCAGTGGACAAACTCTCTTTTTTTTTTTGTTTTAATTTGTCAGTGAGTATATGTGCATTAACTGAAAACTAAATGGCGTGTGGGTCTTGTCATGGCGCTTGTTGAGTGCAGGAAAATGACAGATTACCATTTGCCATCCACCCTTGCTGATGTTTTACCATCTATAAATGGCGTGCGTGCATGCTCTTCCATGGCTTATGGCCATACCACCCTGAATACGCCCGATCTCGTCCGATCTCGGAAGCTAAGCAGGGTCGGGCCGGGTCAGTACTTGGATGGGAGACCGCCTGGGAATACCCGGTGCTGTAAGCTTTTTATTCTCACCTTTCATCAGCAGAGGGCGCTGCTCCTCCTTTACTGGAGCCAGCTCCTTGGAAAACAGCACCAGTGGACAAACTCTCCTTTTTTTCCCTTTTTTTTCCTTTTTTGTTTTTTTTAATTTCTCAATAAGTATATGTGCATTAACTCAAAAATAAATGGCGTGTGGGTCTTGTCATGGTGCTTGTTGAGTGCAGGAAAATGACAGATTACCATTTGCCATCCACCCTTGCTGATGTTTTACCATCTATAAATGGCGTGCGTGCATGCTCTTCCATGGCTTACGGCCATACCACCCTGAATATGCCCGATCTCGTCCGATCTCGGAAGCTAAGCAGGGTCGGGCCGGGTCAGTACTTGGATGGGAGACCGCCTGGGAATACCCGGTGCTGTAAGCTTTTTATTCTCACCTTTCATCAGCAGAGGGCGCTGCTCCTCCTTTACTGGAGCCAGCTCCTTGGAAAACAGCACCAGTGGACAAACTCTCCTTTTTTTCCCTTTTTTTTTCCTTTTTTGTTTTTTTTAATTTCTCAATGAGTATATGTGCATTAACTCAAAACTAAATGGCGTGTGGGTCTTGTCATGGTGCTTGTTGAGTGCAGGAAAATGACAGATTACCATTTGTCATCCACCCTTGCTGATGTTTTACCATCTATAAATGGCGTGCGTGCATGCTCTTCCATGGCTTACGGCCATACCACCCTGAATACGCCCGATCTCGTCCGATCTCGGAAGCTAAGCAGGGTCGGGCCGGGTCAGTACTTGGATGGGAGACCGCCTGGGAATACCCGGTGCTGTAAGCTTTTTATTCTCACCTTTCATCAGCAGAGGGCGCTGCTCCTCCTTTACTGGAGCCAGCTCCTTGGAAAACAGTACCAGTGGACAAACTCTCCTTTTTTTCCCTTTTTTTTCCTTTTTTGTTTTTTTTAATTTCTCAATGAGTATGTGTGCATTAACTCAAAACTAAATGGCGTGTGGGTCTTGTCATGGTGCTTGTTGAGTGCAGGAAAATGACAGATTACCATTTGCCATCCACCCTTGCTGATGTTTTACCATCTATAAATGGCGTGCGTGCATGCTCTTCCATGGCTTATGGCCATACCACCCTGAATACGCCCGATCTCGTCCGATCTCGGAAGCTAAGCAGGGTAGGGCCGGGTCAGTACTTGGATGGGAGACCGCCTGGGAATACCCGGTGCTGTAAGCTTTTTATTCTCACCTTTCATCAGCAGAGGGCGCTGCTCCTCCTTTACTGGAGCCAGCTCCTTGGAAAACAGCACCAGTGGACAAACTCTCCTTTTTTTCCCTTTTTTTTCCTTTTTTGTTTTTTTTAATTTCTCAATAAGTATATGTGCATTAACTCAAAACTAAATGGCGTGTGGGTCTTGTCATGGTGCTTGTTGAGTGCAGGAAAATGACAGATTACCATTTGCCATCCACCCTTGCTGATGTTTTACCATCTATAAATGGCGTGCGTGCATGCTCTTCCATGGCTTACGGCCATACCACCCTGAATATGCCCGATCTCGTCCGATCTCGGAAGCTAAGCAGGGTCGGGCCGGGTCAGTACTTGGATGGGAGACCGCCTGGGAATACCCGGTGCTGTAAGCTTTTTATTCTCACCTTTCATCAGCAGAGGGCGCTGCTCCTCCTTTACTGGAGCCAGCTCCTTGGAAAACAGCACCAGTGGACAAACTCTTTTTTTTTTTGTTTTAATTTGTCAGTGAGTATATGTGCATTAACTGAAAACTAAATGGCGTGTGGGTCTTGTCATGGCGCTTGTTGAGTGCAGGAAAATGACAGATTACCATTTGCCATCCACCCTTGCTGATGTTTTACCATCTATAAATGGCGTGCGTGCATGCTCTTCCATGGCTTACGGCCATACCACCCTGAATACGCCCGATCTCGTCCGATCTCGGAAGCTAAGCAGGGTCGGGCCGGGTCAGTACTTGGATGGGAGACCGCCTGGGAATACCCGGTGTTGTAAGCTTTTTATTCTCACCTTTCATCAGCAGAGGGCGCTGCTCCTCCTTTACTGGAGCCAGCTCCTTGGAAAACAGCACCAGTGGACAAACTCTCTTTTTTTCCCTTTTTTTTCCTTTTTTGTTTTTTTTAATTTCTCAATGAGTATATGTGCATTAACTCAAAACTAAATGGCGTGTGGGTCTTGTCATGGTGCTTGTTGAGTGCAGGAAAATGACAGATTACCATTTGCCATCCACCCTTGCTGATGTTTTACCATCTATAAATGGCGTGCGTGCATGCTCTTCCATGGCTTACGGCCATACCACCCTGAATACGCCCGATCTCGTCCGATCTCGGAAGCTAAGCAGGGTCGGGCCGGGTCAGTACTTGGATGGGAGACCGCCTGGGAATACCCGGTGCTGTAAGCTTTTTATTCTCACCTTTCATCAGCAGAGGGCGCTGCTCCTCCTTTACTGGAGCCAGCTCCTTGGAAAACAGCACCAGTGGACAAACTCTCTTTTTTTTTTTGTTTTAATTTGTCAGTGAGTATATGTGCATTAACTGAAAACTAAATGGCGTGTGGGTCTTGTCATGGCGCTTGTTGAGTGCAGGAAAATGACAGATTACCATTTGCCATCCACCCTTGCTGATGTTTTACCATCTATAAATGGCGTGCGTGCATGCCCTTCCATGGCTTACGGCCATACCACCCTGAATACGCCCGATCTCGTCCGATCTCGGAAGCTAAGCAGGGTCGGGCCGGGTCAGTACTTGGATGGGAGACCGCCTGGGAATACCCGGTGCTGTAAGCTTTTTATTCTCACCTTTCATCAGCAGAGGGCGCTGCTCCTCCTTTACTGGAGCCAACTCCTTGGAAAACAGCACCAGTGGACAAACTCTCCTTTTTTTCCCTTTTTTTTCCTTTTTTGTTTTTTTTTAATTTCTCAATGAGTATATGTGCATTAACTCAAAACTAAATGGCATGTGGGTCTTGTCATGGTGCTTGTTGAGTGCAGGAAAATGACAGATTACCATTTGCCATCCACCCTTGCTGATGTTTTACCATCTATAAATGGCGTGCGTGCATGCTCTTCCATGGCTTACGGCCATACCACCCTGAATACGCCCGATCTCGTCCGATCTCGGAAGCTAAGCAGGGTCGGGCCGGGTCAGTACTTGGATGGGAGACCGCCTGGGAATACCCGGTGCTGTAAGCTTTTTATTCTCACCTTTCATCAGCAGAGGGCGCTGCTCCTCCTTTACTGGAGCCAGCTCCTTGGAAAACAGCACCAGTGGACAAACTCTCTTTTTTTTTTTGTTTTAATTTGTCAGTGAGTATATGTGCATTAACTGAAAACTAAATGGCGTGTGGGTCTTGTCATGGCGCTTGTTGAGTGCAGGAAAATGACAGATTACCATTTGCCATCCACCCTTGCTGATGTTTTACCATCTATAAATGGCGTGCGTGCATGCCCTTCCATGGCTTACGGCCATACCACCCTGAATACGCCCGATCTCGTCCGATCTCGGAAGCTAAGCAGGGTCGGGCCGGGTCAGTACTTGGATGGGAGACCGCCTGGGAATACCCGGTGCTGTAAGCTTTTTATTCTCACCTTTCATCAGCAGAGGGCGCTGCTCCTCCTTTACTGGAGCCAACTCCTTGGAAAACAGCACCAGTGGACAAACTCTCCTTTTTTTCCCTTTTTTTTCCTTTTTTGTTTTTTTTTAATTTCTCAATGAGTATATGTGCATTAACTCAAAACTAAATGGCATGTGGGTCTTGTCATGGTGCTTGTTGAGTGCAGGAAAATGACAGATTACCATTTGCCATCCACCCTTGCTGCTGTTTTACCATCTATAAATGGCGTACGTGCATGCTCTTCCATTGCTTACGGCCATACCACCCTGAATACGCCCGATCTCGTCCGATCTCGGAAGCTAAGCAGGGTTGGGCCGGGTCAGTACTTGGATGGGAGACCGCCTGGGAATACCCGGTGCTGTAAGCTTTTTATTCTCACCTTTCATCAGCAGAGGGCGCTGCTCCTCCTTTACTGGAGCCAGCTCCTTGGAAAACAGCACCAGTGGACAAACTCTCCTTTTTTTCCCTTTTTTTTTTTTTTTTTAATTTGTCAGTGAGTATATGTGCATTAACTCAAAACTAAATGGCATGTGGGTCTTGTCATGGTGCTTGTTGAGTGCAGGAAAATGACAGATTACCATTTGCCATCCACCCTTGCTGATGTTTTACCATCTATAAATGGCGTGCGTGCATGCTCTTCCATGGCTTACGGCCATACCACCCTGAATACGCCCGATCTCGTCCGATCTCGGAAGCTAAGCAGGGTCGGGCCGGGTCAGTACTTGCATGGGAGACCGCCTGGGAATACCCGGTGCTGTAAGCTTTTTATTCTCACCTTTCATCAGCAGAGGGCGCTGCTCCTCCTTTACTGGAGCCAGCTCCTTGGAAAACAGCACCAGTGGACAAACTGTCTTTTTTTTTTTCTTTTTTTTTTTTTTTTAATTTGTCAGTGAGTATATGTGCATTAACTGAAAAATATATGGCGTGTGGGTCTTGTCATGGCGCTTGTTGAGTGCAGGAAAATGACAGATTACCATTTGCCATCCACCCTTGCTGATGTTTTACCATCTATAAATGGCGTGCGTGCATGCTCTTCCATGGCTTACGGCCATACCACCCTGAATACGCCCGATCTCGTCCGATCTCGGAAGCTAAGCAGGGTCGGGCCGGGTCAGTACTTGGATGGGAGACCGCCTGGGAATACCCGGTGCTGTAAGCTTTTTATTCTCACCTTTCATCAGCAGAGGGCGCTGCTCCTCCTTTACTGGAGCCAGCTCCTTGGAAAACAGTACCAGTGGACAAACTCTCCTTTTTTTCCCTTTTTTTTCCTTTTTTGTTTTTTTTAATTTCTCAATGAGTATGTGTGCATTAACTCAAAACTAAATGGCGTGTGGGTCTTGTCATGGTGCTTGTTGAGTGCAGGAAAATGACAGATTACCATTTGCCATCCACCCTTGCTGATGTTTTACCATCTATAAATGGCGTGCGTGCATGCTCTTCCATGGCTTACGGCCATACCACCCTGAATACGCCCGATCTCGTCCGATCTCGGAAGCTAAGCAGGGTCGGGCCGGGTCAGTACTTGGATGGGAGACCGCCTGGGAATACCCGGTGCTGTAAGCTTTTTATTCTCACCTTTCATCAGCAGAGGGCGCTGCTCCTCCTTTACTGGAGCCAGCTCCTTGGAAAACAGCACCAGTGGACAAACTCTCTTTTTTTTTTTGTTTTAATTTGTCAGTGAGTATATGTGCATTAACTGAAAACTAAATGGCGTGTGGGTCTTGTCATGGCGCTTGTTGAGTGCAGTAAAATGACAGATTACCATTTGCCATCCACCCTTGCTGATGTTTTACCATCTATAAATGGCGTGCGTGCATGCTCTTCCATGGCTTACGGCCATACCACCCTGAATACGCCCGATCTCGTCCGATCTCGGAAGCTAAGCAGGGTCGGGCCGGGTCAGTACTTGGATGGGAGACCGCCTGGGAATACCCGGTGCTGTAAGCTTTTTATTCTCACCTTTCATCAGCAGAGGGCGCTGCTCCTCCTTTACTGGAGCCAGCTCCTTGGAAAACAGCACCAGTGGACAAACTCTCTTTTTTTTTTTGTTTTAATTTGTCAGTGAGTATATGTGCATTAACTCAAAACTAAATGGCGTGTGGGTCTTGTCATGGCGCTTGTTGAGTGCAGGAAAATGACAGATTACCATTTGCCATCCACCCTTGCTGATGTTTTACCATCTATAAATGGCGTGCGTGCATGCTCTTCCATGGCTTACGGCCATACCACCCTGAATACGCCCGATCTCGTCCGATCTCGGAAGCTAAGCAGGGTCGGGCCGGGTCAGTACTTGGATGGGAGACCGCCTGGGAATACCCGGTGCTGTAAGCTTTTTATTCTCACCTTTCATCAGCAGAGGGCGCTGCTCCTCCTTTACTGGAGCCAGCTCCTTGGAAAACAGTACCAGTGGACAAACTCTCCTTTTTTTCCCTTTTTTTTCCTTTTTTGTTTTTTTTAATTTCTCAATGAGTATGTGTGCATTAACTCAAAACTAAATGGCGTGTGGGTCTTGTCATGGTGCTTGTTGAGTGCAGGAAAATGACAGATTACCATTTGCCATCCACCCTTGCTGATGTTTTACCATCTATAAATGGCGTGCGTGCATGCTCTTCCATGGCTTACGG
This sequence comes from Epinephelus lanceolatus, assembly GCF_041903045.1. Classification (NCBI taxonomy): domain Eukaryota; kingdom Metazoa; phylum Chordata; class Actinopteri; order Perciformes; family Serranidae; genus Epinephelus; species Epinephelus lanceolatus. The sequence goes on along the minus strand of NC_135755.1, from coordinate 32,001,943 downwards.
CCATACCACCCTGAATACGCCCGATCTCGGAAGCTAAGCAGGGTCGGGCCGGGTCAGTACTTGGATGGGAGACCGCCTGGGAATACCCGGTGCTGTAAGCTTTTTATTCTCACCTTTCATCAGCAGAGGGCGCTGCTCCTCCTTTACTGGAGCCAGCTCCTTGGAAAACAGCACCAGTGGACAAACTCTCCTTTTTTTCCCTTTTTTTTCCTTTTTTGTTTTTTTTAATTTCTCAATAAGTATATGTGCATTAACTCAAAACTAAATGGCGTGTGGGTCTTGTCATGGTGCTTGTTGAGTGCAGGAAAATGACAGATTACCATTTGCCATCCACCCTTGCTGATGTTTTACCATCTATAAATGGCGTGCGTGCATGCTCTTCCATGGCTTACGGCCATACCACCCTGAATACGCCCGATCTCGTCCGATCTCGGAAGCTAAGCAGGGTCGGGCCGGGTCAGTACTTGGATGGGAGACCGCCTGGGAATACCCGGTGCTGTAAGCTTTTTATTCTCACCTTTCATCAGCAGAGGGCGCTGCTCCTCCTTTACTGGAGCCAGCTCCTTGGAAAACAGCACCAGTGGACAAACTCTTTTTTTTTTTGTTTTAATTTGTCAGTGAGTATATGTGCATTAACTGAAAAATAAATGGCGTGTGGGTCTTGTCATGGCGCTTGTTGAGTGCAGGAAAATGACAGATTACCATTTACCATCCACCCTTGCTGATGTTTTACCATCTATAAATGGCGTGCGTGCATGCTCTTCCATGGCTTACGGCCATACCACCCTGAATACGCCCGATCTCGTCCGATCTCGGAAGCTAAGCAGGGTCGGGCCGGGTCAGTACTTGGATGGGAGACCGCCTGGGAATACCCGGTGCTGTAAGCTTTTTATTCTCACCTTTCATCAGCAGAGGGCGCTGCTCCTCCTTTACTGGAGCCAGCTCCTTGGAAAACAGCACCAGTGGACAAACTCTCCTTTTTTTCCCTTTTTTTTCCTTTTTTGTTTTTTTTAATTTCTCAATGAGTATATGTGCATTAACTCAAAACTAAATGGCGTGTGGGTCTTGTCATGGTGCTTGTTGAGTGCAGGAAAATGACAGATTACCATTTGCCATCCACCCTTGCTGATGTTTTACCATCTATAAATGGCGTGTGTGCATGCTCTTCCATGGCTTACGGCCATACCACCCTGAATACGCCCGATCTCGTCCGATCTCGGAAGCTAAGCAGGGTCGGGCCGGGTCAGTACTTTGATGGGAGACCGCCTGGGAATACCCGGTGCTGTAAGCTTTTTATTCTCACCTTTCATCAGCAGAGGGCGCTGCTCCTCCTTTACTGGAGCCAGCTCCTTGGAAAACAGCACCAGTGGACAAACTCTCTTTTTTTTTTTGTTTTAATTTGTCAGTGAGTATATGTGCATTAACTGAAAACTAAATGGCGTGTGGGTCTTGTCATGGCGCTTGTTGAGTGCAGGAAAATGACAGATTACCATTTGCCATCCACCCTTGCTGATGTTTTACCATCTATAAATGGCGTGCGTGCATGCCCTTCCATGGCTTACGGCCATACCACCCTGAATACGTCCGATCTCGTCCGATCTCGGAAGCTAAGCAGGGACGGACCGGGTCAGTACTTGGATGGGAGACCGCCTGGGAATACCCGGTGCTGTAAGCTTTTTATTCTCACCTTTCATCAGCAGAGGGCGCTGCTCCTCCTTTACTGGAGCCAACTCCTTGGAAAACAGCACCAGTGGACAAACTCTCCTTTTTTTCCCTTTTTTTTCCTTTTTTGTTTTTTTTAATTTCTCAATGAGTATGTGTGCATTAACTCAAAACTAAATGGCATGTGGGTCTTGTCATGGTGCTTGTTGAGTGCAGGAAAATGACAGATTACCATTTGCCATCCACCCTTGCTGCTGTTTTACCATCTATAAATGGCGTACGTGCATGCTCTTCCATTGCTTACGGCCATACCACCCTGAATACGCCCGATCTCGTCCGATCTCGGAAGCTAAGCAGGGTTGGGCCGGGTCAATACTTGGATGGGAGACCGCCTGGGAATACCCGGTGCTGTAAGCTTTTTATTCTCACCTTTCATCAGCAAAGGGCGCTGCTCCTCCTTTACTGGAGCCAGCTCCTTGGAAAACAGCACCAGTGGACAAACTCTCTTTTTTTTTTTTTTTAATTTGTCAGTGAGTATATGTGCATTAACTGAAAACTAAATGGCGTGTGGGTCTTGTCATGGCGCTTGTTGAGTGCAGGAAAATAACAGATTACCATTTGCCATCCACCCTTGCTGATGTTTTACCATCTATAAATGGCGTGCGTGCATGCTCTTCCATGGCTTACGGCCATACCACCCTGAATACGCCCGATCTCGTCCGATCTCGGAAGCTAAGCAGGGTCGGGCCGGGTCAGTACTTGCATGGGAGACCGCCTGGGAATACCCGGTGCTGTAAGCTTTTTATTCTCACCTTTCATCAGCAGAGGGCGCTGCTCCTCCTTTACTGGAGCCAGCTCCTTGGAAAACAGCACCAGTGGACAAACTGTCTTTTTTTTTTTCTTTTTTTTTTTTTTTTAATTTGTCAGTGAGTATATGTGCATTAACTGAAAAATAAATGGCGTGTGGGTCTTGTCATGGCGCTTGTTGAGTGCAGGAAAATGACAGATTACCATTTGCCATCCACCCTTGCTGATGTTTTACCATCTATAAATGGCGTGCGTGCATGCTCTTCCATGGCTTACGGCCATACCACCCTGAATACGCCCGATCTCGTCCGATCTCGGAAGCTAAGCAGGATCGGGCCGGGTCAGTACTTGGATGGGAGACCGCCTGGGAATACCCGGTGCTGTAAGCTTTTTATTCTCACCTTTCATCAGCAGAGGGCGCTGCTCCTCCTTTACTGGAGCCAGCTCCTTGGAAAACAGTACCAGTGGACAAACTCTCCTTTTTTTCCCTTTTTTTTCCTTTTTTGTTTTTTTTAATTACTCAATGAGTATGTGTGCATTAACTCAAAACTAAATGGCGTGTGGGTCTTGTCATGGTGCTTGTTGAGTGCAGGAAAATGACAGATTACCATTTGCCATCCACCCTTGCTGATGTTTTACCATCTATAAATGGCGTGCGTGCATGCTCTTCCATGGCTTACGGCCATACCACCCTGAATACGCCCGATCTCGTCTGATCTCGGAAGCTAAGCAGGGTCGGGCCGGGTCAGTACTTGGATGGGAGACGGCCTGGGAATACCCGGTGCTGTAAGCTTTTTATTCTCACCTTTCATCAGCAGAGGGCGCTGCTCCTCCTTTACTGGAGCCAGCTCCTTGGAAAACAGCACCAGTGGACAAACTCTCTTTTTTTTTTTTTTTAATTTGTCAGTGAGTATATGTGCATTAACTGAAAACTAAATGGCGTGTGGGTCTTGTAATGGCGCTTGTTGAGTGCAGGAAAATGACAGATTACCATTTGCCATCCACCCTTGCTGATGTTTTACCATCTATAAATGGCGTGCGTGCATGCTCTTCCATGGCTTACGGCCATACCACCCTGAATACGCCCGATCTCGTCCGATCTCGGAAGCTAAGCAGGGTCGGGCCGGGTCAGTACTTGGATGGGAGACCGCCTGGGAATACCCGGTGCTGTAAGCTTTTTATTCTCACCTTTCATCAGCAGAGGGCGCTGCTCCTCCTTTACTGGAGCCAGCTCCTTGGAAAACAGCACCAGTGGACAAACTCTCCTTTTTTTCCCTTTTTTTTCCTTTTTTGTTTTTTTTAATTTCTCAATGAGTATATGTGCATTAACTCAAAACTAAATGGCGTGTGGGTCTTGTCATGGTGCTTGTTGAGTGCAGGAAAATGACAGATTACCATTTGCCATCCACCCTTGCTGATGTTTTACCATCTATAAATGGCGTGCGTGCATGCTCTTCCATGGCTTACGGCCATACCACCCTGAATACGCCCGATCTCGTCTGATCTCGGAAGCTAAGCAGGGTCGGGCCGGGTCAGTACTTGGATGGGAGACGGCCTGGGAATACCCGGTGCTGTAAGCTTTTTATTCTCACCTTTCATCAGCAGAGGGCGCTGCTCCTCCTTTACTGGAGCCAGCTCCTTGGAAAACAGCACCAGTGGACAAACTCTCTTTTTTTTTTTTTTTTAATTTGTCAGTGAGTATATGTGCATTAACTGAAAACTAAATGGCGTGTGGGTCTTGTAATGGCGCTTGTTGAGTGCAGGAAAATGACAGATTACCATTTGCCATCCACCCTTGCTGATGTTTTACCATCTATAAATGGCGTGCGTGCATGCTCTTCCATGGCTTACGGCCATACCACCCTGAATACGCCCGATCTCGTCCGATCTCGGAAGCTAAGCAGGGTCGGGCCGGGTCAGTACTTGGATGGGAGACCGCCTGGGAATACCCGGTGCTGTAAGCTTTTTATTCTCACCTTTCATCAGCAGAGGGCGCTGCTCCTCCTTTACTGGAGCCAGCTCCTTGGAAAACAGCACCAGTGGACAAACTCTCCTTTTTTTCCCTTTTTTTTCCTTTTTTGTTTTTTTTAATTTCTCAATGAGTATATGTGCATTAACTCAAAACTAAATGGCGTGTGGGTCTTGTCATGGTGCTTGTTGAGTGCAGGAAAATGACAGATTACCATTTGCCATCCACCCTTGCTGATGTTTTACCATCTATAAATGGCGTGCGTGCATGCTCTTCCATGGCTTACGGCCATACCACCCTGAATACGCCCGATCTCGTCCGATCTCGGAAGCTAAGCAGGGTCGGGCCGGGTCAGTACTTGGATGGGAGACCGCCTGGGAATACCTGGTGCTGTAAGCTTTTTATTCTCACCTTTCATCAGCAGAGGGCGCTGCTCCTCCTTTACTGGAGCCAGCTCCTTGGAAAACAGCACCAGTGGACAAACTCTCTTTCTTTTTTTTGTTTTAATTTGTCAGTGAGTATATGTGCATTAACTGAAAACTAAATGGCGTGTGGGTCTTGTCATGGCGCTTGTTGAGTGCAGTAAAATGACAGATTACCATTTGCCATCCACCCTTGCTGATGTTTTACCATCTATAAATGGCGTGCGTGCATGCTCTTCCATGGCTTACAGCCATACCACCCTGAATACGCCCGATCTCGTCCGATCTCGGAAGCTAAGCAGGGTCGGGCCGGGTCAGTACTTGGATGGGAGACCGCCTGGGAATACCCGGTGCTGTAAGCTTTTTATTCTCACCTTTCATCAGCAGAGGGCGCTGCTCCTCCTTTACTGGAGCCAGCTCCTTGGAAAACAGCACCAGTGGACAAACTCTCTTTTTTTTTTTTTTTTAATTTGTCAGTGAGTATATGTGCATTAACTGAAAACTAAATGGCGTGTGGGTCTTGTCATGGCGCTTGTTGAGTGCAGGAAAATGACAGATTACCATTTGCCATCCACCCTTGCTGATGTTTTACCATCTATAAATGGCGTGCGTGCATGCTCTTCCATGGCTTACGGCCATACCACCCTGAATACGCCCGATCTCGTCCGATCTCGGAAGCTAAGCAGGGTCGGGCCGGGTCAGTACTTGGATGGGAGACCGCCTGGGAATACCCGGTGCTGTAAGCTTTTTATTCTCACCTTTCATCAGCAGAGGGCGCTGCTCCTCCTTTACTGGAGCCAGCTCCTTGGAAAACAGCACCAGTGGACAAACTCTCTTTTTTTTTTTTTTTTAATTTGTCAGTGAGTATATGTGCATTAACTGAAAAGTAAATGGCGTGTGGGTCTTGTCATGGCGCTTGTTGAGTGCAGGAAAATGACAGATTACCATTTGCCATCCACCCTTGCTGATGTTTTACCATCTATAAATGGCGTGCGTGCATGCTCTTCCATGGCTTACGGCCATACCACCCTGAATACGCCCGATCTCGTCTGATCTCGGAAGCTAAGCAGGGTCGGGCCGGGTCAGTACTTGGATGGGAGACCGCCTGGGAATACCCGGTGCTGTAAGCTTTTTATTCTCACCTTTCATCAGCAGAGGGCGCTGCTCCTCCTTTACTGGAGCCAGCTCCTTGGAAAACAGCACCAGTGGACAAACTCTCCTTTTTTTCCCTTTTTTTTCCTTTTTTGTTTTTTTTAATTTCTCAATGAGTATATGTGCATTAACTCAAAACTAAATGGCGTGTGGGTCTTGTCATGGTGCTTGTTGAGTGCAGGAAAATGACAGATTACCATTTGCCATCCACCCTTGCTGATGTTTTACCATCTATAAATGGCGTGCGTGCATGCTCTTCCATGGCTTACGGCCATACCACCCTGAATACGCCCGATCTCGTCCGATCTCGGAAGCTAAGCAGGGTCGGGCCGGGTCAGTACTTGGATGGGAGACCGCCTGGGAATACCTGGTGCTGTAAGCTTTTTATTCTCACCTTTCATCAGCAGAGGGCGCTGCTCCTCCTTTACTGGAGCCAGCTCCTTGGAAAACAGCACCAGTGGACAAACTCTCTTTCTTTTTTTTGTTTTAATTTGTCAGTGAGTATATGTGCATTAACTGAAAACTAAATGGCGTGTGGGTCTTGTCATGGCGCTTGTTGAGTGCAGTAAAATGACAGATTACCATTTGCCATCCACCCTTGCTGATGTTTTACCATCTATAAATGGCGTGCGTGCATGCTCTTCCATGGCTTACAGCCATACCACCCTGAATACGCCCGATCTCGTCCGATCTCGGAAGCTAAGCAGGGTCGGGCCGGGTCAGTACTTGGATGGGAGACCGCCTGGGAATACCCGGTGCTGTAAGCTTTTTATTCTCACCTTTCATCAGCAGAGGGCGCTGCTCCTCCTTTACTGGAGCCAGCTCCTTGGAAAACAGCACCAGTGGACAAACTCTCTTTTTTTTTTTTTTTTAATTTGTCAGTGAGTATATGTGCATTAACTGAAAACTAAATGGCGTGTGGGTCTTGTCATGGCGCTTGTTGAGTGCAGGAAAATGACAGATTACCATTTGCCATCCACCCTTGCTGATGTTTTACCATCTATAAATGGCGTGCGTGCATGCTCTTCCATGGCTTACGGCCATACCACCCTGAATACGCCCGATCTCGTCCGATCTCGGAAGCTAAGCAGGGTCGGGCCGGGTCAGTACTTGGATGGGAGACCGCCTGGGAATACCCGGTGCTGTAAGCTTTTTATTCTCACCTTTCATCAGCAGAGGGCGCTGCTCCTCCTTTACTGGAGCCAGCTCCTTGGAAAACAGCACCAGTGGACAAACTCTCTTTTTTTTTTTTTTTTAATTTGTCAGTGAGTATATGTGCATTAACTGAAAAGTAAATGGCGTGTGGGTCTTGTCATGGCGCTTGTTGAGTGCAGGAAAATGACAGATTACCATTTGCCATCCACCCTTGCTGATGTTTTACCATCTATAAATGGCGTGCGTGCATGCTCTTCCATGGCTTACGGCCATACCACCCTGAATACGCCCGATCTCGTCCGATCTCGGAAGCTAAGCAGGGTCGGGCCGGGTCAGTACTTGGATGGGAGACCGCCTGGGAATACCTGGTGCTGTAAGCTTTTTATTCTCACCTTTCATCAGCAGAGGGCGCTGCTCCTCCTTTACTGGAGCCAGCTCCTTGGAAAACAGCACCAGTGGACAAACTCTCCTTTTTTTCCCTTTTTTTTTTTTTTTTTAATTTGTCAGTGAGTATATGTGCATTAACTCAAAACTAAATGGCGTGTGGGTCTTGTCATGGCGCTTGTTGAGTGCAGGAAAATGACAGATTACCATTTGCCATCCACCCTTGCTGATGTTTTACCATCTATAAATGGCGTGCGTGCATGCTCTTCCATGGCTTACGGCCATACCACCCTGAATACGCCCGATCTCGTCCGATCTCGGAAGCTAAGCAGGGTCGGGCCGGGTCAGTACTTGGATGGGAGACCGCCTGGGAATACCTGGTGCTGTAAGCTTTTTATTCTCACCTTTCATCAGCAGAGGGCGCTGCTCCTCCTTTACTGGAGCCAGCTCCTTGGAAAACAGCACCAGTGGACAAACTCTCCTTTTTTTCCCTTTTTTTTTTTTTTTTTAATTTGTCAGTGAGTATATGTGCATTAACTCAAAACTAAATGGCGTGTGGGTCTTGTCATGGCGCTTGTTGAGTGCAGGAAAATGACAGATTACCATTTGCCATCCACCCTTGCTGATGTTTTACCATCTATAAATGGCGTGCGTGCATGCTCTTCCATGGCTTACGGCCATACCACCCTGAATACGTCCGATCTCGTCCGATCTCGGAAGCTAAGCAGGGTCGGGCCGGGTCAGTACTTGGATGGGAGACCGCCTGGGAATACCCGGTGCTGTAAGCTTTTTATTCTCACCTTTCATCAGCAGAGGGCGCTGCTCCTCCTTTACTGGAGCCAGCTCCTTGGAAAACAGCACCAGTGGACAAACTCTCTTTTTTTCCCTTTTTTTTCCTTTTTTGTTTTTTTTAATTTCTCAATGAGTATATGTGCATTAACTCAAAACTAAATGGCGTGTGGGTCTTGTCATGGTGCTTGTTGAGTGCAGGAAAATGACAGATTACCATTTGCCATCCACCCTTGCTGATGTTTTACCATCTATAAATGGCGTGCGTGCATGCTCTTCCATGGCTTACGGCCATACCACCCTGAATACGCCCGATCTCGTCCGATCTCGGAAGCTAAGCAGGGTCGGGCCGGGTCAGTACTTGGATGGGAGACCGCCTGGGAATACCCGGTGCTGTAAGCTTTTTATTCTCACCTTTCATCAGCAGAGGGCGCTGCTCCTCCTTTACTGGAGCCAGCTCCTTGGAAAACAGCACCAGTGGACAAACTCTCTTTTTTTTTTTTTGTTTTAATTTGTCAGTGAGTATATGTGCATTAACTGAAAACTAAATGGCGTGTGGGTCTTGTCATGGCGCTTGTTGAGTGCAGGAAAATGACAGATTACCATTTGCCATCCACCCTTGCTGATGTTTTACCATCTATAAATGGCGTGCGTGCATGCCCTTCCATGGCTTACGGCCATACCACCCTGAATACGCCCGATCTCGTCCGATCTCGGAAGCTAAGCAGGGTCGGGCCGGGTCAGTACTTGGATGGGAGACCGCCTGGGAATACCCGGTGCTGTAAGCTTTTTATTCTCACCTTTCATCAGCAGAGGGCGCTGCTCCTCCTTTACTGGAGCCAACTCCTTGGAAAACAGCACCAGTGGACAAACTCTCCTTTTTTTCCCTTTTTTTTCCTTTTTTGTTTTTTTTTAATTTCTCAATGAGTATATGTGCATTAACTCAAAACTAAATGGCGTGTGGGTCTTGTCATGGCGCTTGTTGAGTGCAGTAAAATGACAGATTACCATTTGCCATCCACCCTTGCTGATGTTTTACCATCTATAAATGGCGTGCGTGCATGCTCTTCCATGGCTTACGGCCATACCACCCTGAATACGCCCGATCTCGTCCGATCTCGGAAGCTAAGCAGGGTCGGGCCGGGTCAGTACTTGCATGGGAGACCGCCTGGGAATACCCGGTGCTGTAAGCTTTTTATTCTCACCTTTCATCAGCAGAGGGCGCTGCTCCTCCTTTACTGGAGCCAGCTCCTTGGAAAACAGCACCAGTGGACAAACTGTCTTTTTTTTTTTCTTTTTTTTTTTTTTTTAATTTGTCAGTGAGTATATGTGCATTAACTGAAAAATAAATGGCGTGTGGGTCTTGTCATGGCGCTTGTTGAGTGCAGGAAAATGACAGATTACCATTTGCCATCCACCCTTGCTGATGTTTTACCATCTATAAATGGCGTGCGTGCATGCTCTTCCATGGCTTACGGCCATACCACCCTGAATACGCCCGATCTCGTCCGATCTCGGAAGCTAAGCAGGGTCGGGCCGGGTCAGTACTTGGATGGGAGACCGCCTGGGAATACCCGGTGCTGTAAGCTTTTTATTCTCACCTTTCATCAGCAGAGGGCGCTGCTCCTCCTTTACTGGAGCCAGCTCCTTGGAAAACAGCACCAGTGGACAAACTCTCTTTTTTTTTTTTTTTTAATTTGTCAGTGAGTATATGTGCATTAACTGAAAACTAAATGGCGTGTGGGTCTTGTCATGGCGCTTGTTGAGTGCAGGAAAATGACAGATTACCATTTGCCATCCACCCTTGCTGATGTTTTACCATCTATAAATGGCGTGCGTGCATGCTCTTCCATGGCTTACGGCCATACCACCCTGAATACGCCCGATCTCGTCCGATCTCGGAAGCTAAGCAGGGTCGGGCCGGGTCAGTACTTGGATGGGAGACCGCCTGGGAATACCCGGTGCTGTAAGCTTTTTATTCTCACCTTTCATCAGCAGAGGGCGCTGCTCCTCCTTTACTGGAGCCAGCTCCTTGGAAAACAGCACCAGTGGACAAACTCTCTTTTTTTTTTTTTTTTTAATTTGTCAGTGAGTATATGTGCATTAACTGAAAACTAAATGGCGTGTGGGTCTTGTCATGGCGCTTATTGAGTGCAGGAAAATGACAGATTACCATTTGCCATCCACCCTTGCTGATGTTTTACCATCTATAAATGGCGTGCGTGCATGCTCTTCCATGGCTTACGGCCATACCACCCTGAATACGCCCGATCTCGTCCGATCTCGGAAGCTAAGCAGGGTCGGGCCGGGTCAGTACTTGGATGGGAGACCGCCTGGGAATACCCGGTGCTGTAAGCTTTTTATTCTCACCTTTCATCAGCAGAGGGCGCTGCTCCTCCTTTACTGGAGCCAGCTCCTTGGAAAACAGCACCAGTGGACAAACTCTCTTTTTTTTTTTTTTTTAATTTGTCAGTGAGTATATGTGCATTAACTGAAAACTAAATGGCGTGTGGGTCTTGTCATGGCGCTTGTTGAGTGCAGTAAAATGACAGATTACCATTTGCCATCCACCCTTGCTGATGTTTTACCATCTATAAATGGCGTGCGTGCATGCTCTTCCATGGCTTACGGCCATACCACCCTGAATACGCCCGATCTCGTCCGATCTCGGAAGCTAAGCAGGGTCGGGCCGGGTCAGTACTTGCATGGGAGACCGCCTGGGAATACCCGGTGCTGTAAGCTTTTTATTCTCACCTTTCATCAGCAGAGGGCGCTGCTCCTCCTTTACTGGAGCCAGCTCCTTGGAAAACAGCACCAGTGGACAAACTGTCTTTTTTTTTTTCTTTTTTTTTTTTTTTTAATTTGTCAGTGAGTATATGTGCATTAACTGAAAACTAAATGGCGTGTGGGTCTTGTCATGGCGCTTGTTGAGTGCAGGAAAATGACAGATTACCATTTGCCATCCACCCTTGCTGATGTTTTACCATCTATAAATGGCGTGCGTGCATGCTCTTCCATGGCTTACGGCCATACCACCCTGAATACGCCCGATCTCGTCCGATCTCGGAAGCTAAGCAGGGTCGGGCCGGGTCAGTACTTGGATGGGAGACCGCCTGGGAATACCCGGTGCTGTAAGCTTTTTATTCTCACCTTTCATCAGCAGAGGGCGCTGCTCCTCCTTTACTGGAGCCAGCTCCTTGGAAAACAGTACCAGTGGACAAACTCTCCTTTTTTTCCCTTTTTTTTCCTTTTTTGTTTTTTTTAATTTCTCAATGAGTATGTGTGCATTAACTCAAAACTAAATGGCGTGTGGGTCTTGTCATGGTGCTTGTTGAGTGCAGGAAAATGACAGATTACCATTTGCCATCCACCCTTGCTGATGTTTTACCATCTATAAATGGCGTGCGTGCATGCTCTTCCATGGCTTACGGCCATACCACCCTGAATACGTCCGATCTCGTCTGATCTCGGAAGCTAAGCAGGGTCGGGCCGGGTCAGTACTTGGATGGGAGACCGCCTGGGAATACCCGGTGCTGTAAGCTTTTTATTCTCACCTTTCATCAGCAGAGGGCGCTGCTCCTCCTTTACTGGAGCCAGCTCCTTGGAAAACAGCACCAGTGGACAAACTCTCTTTTTTTTTTTTTTTTAATTTGTCAGTGAGTATATGTGCATTAACTGAAAACTAAATGGCGTGTGGGTCTTGTCATGGCGCTTGTTGAGTGCAGGAAAATGACAGATTACCATTTGCCATCCACCCTTGCTGATGTTTTACCATCTATAAATGGCGTGCGTGCATGCTCTTCCATGGCTTACGGCCATACCACCCTGAATACGCCCGATCTCGTCCGATCTCGGAAGCTAAGCAGGGTCGGGCCGGGTCAGTACTTGGATGGGAGACCGCCTGGGAATACCCGGTGCTGTAAGCTTTTTATTCTCACCTTTCATCAGCAGAGGGCGCTGCTCCTCCTTTACTGGAGCCAGCTCCTTGGAAAACAGCACCAGTGGACAAACTCTCTTTCTTTTTTTTGTTTTAATTTGTCAGTGAGTATATGTGCATTAACTGAAAACTAAATGGCGTGTGGGTCTTGTCATGGCGCTTGTTGAGTGCAGTAAAATGACAGATTACCATTTGCCATCCACCCTTGCTGATGTTTTACCATCTATAAATGGCGTGCGTGCATGCTCTTCCATGGCTTACGGCCATACCACCCTGAATACGCCCGATCTCGTCCGATCTCGGAAGCTAAGCAGGGTCGGGCCGGGTCAGTACTTGGATGGGAGACCGCCTGGGAATACCCGGTGCTGTAAGCTTTTTATTCTCACCTTTCATCAGCAGAGGGCGCTGCTCCTCCTTTACTGGAGCCAGCTCCTTGGAAAACAGCACCAGTGGACAAACTCTCTTTTTTTTTTTTTTTTAATTTGTCAGTGAGTATATGTGCATTAACTGAAAACTAAATGGCGTGTGGGTCTTGTCATGGCGCTTGTTGAGTGCAGGAAAATGACAGATTACCATTTGCCATCCACCCTTGCTGATGTTTTACCATCTATAAATGGCGTGCGTGCATGCTCTTCCATGGCTTACGGCCATACCACCCTGAATACGCCCGATCTCGTCCGATCTCGGAAGCTAAGCAGGGTCGGGCCGGGTCAGTACTTGGATGGGAGACCGCCTGGGAATACCCGGTGCTGTAAGCTTTTTATTCTCACCTTTCATCAGCAGAGGGCGCTGCTCCTCCTTTACTGGAGCCAGCTCCTTGGAAAACAGCACCAGTGGACAAACTCTCTTTTTTTTTTTTTTTTAATTTGTCAGTGAGTATATGTGCATTAACTGAAAAGTAAATGGCGTGTGGGTCTTGTCATGGCGCTTGTTGAGTGCAGGAAAATGACAGATTACCATTTGCCATCCACCCTTGCTGATGTTTTACCATCTATAAATGGCGTGCGTGCATGCTCTTCCATGGCTTACGGCCATACCACCCTGAATACGCCCGATCTCGTCCGATCTCGGAAGCTAAGCAGGGTCGGGCCGGGTCAGTACTTGGATGGGAGACCGCCTGGGAATACCTGGTGCTGTAAGCTTTTTATTCTCACCTTTCATCAGCAGAGGGCGCTGCTCCTCCTTTACTGGAGCCAGCTCCTTGGAAAACAGCACCAGTGGACAAACTCTCTTTTTTTTTTTTTTTTAATTTGTCAGTGAGTATATGTGCATTAACTGAAAAGTAAATGGCGTGTGGGTCTTGTCATGGCACTTGTTGAGTGCAGGAAAATGACAGATTACCATTTGCCATCCACCCTTGCTGATGTTTTACCATCTATAAATGGCGTGCGTGCATGCTCTTCCATGGCTTACGGCCATACCACCCTGAATACGCCCGATCTCGTCCGATCTCGGAAGCTAAGCAGGGTCGGGCCGGGTCAGTACTTGGATGGGAGACCGCCTGGGAATACCTGGTGCTGTAAGCTTTTTATTCTCACCTTTCATCAGCAGAGGGCGCTGCTCCTCCTTTACTGGAGCCAGCTCCTTGGAAAACAGCACCAGTGGACAAACTCTCCTTTTTTTCCCTTTTTTTTTTTTTTTTTAATTTGTCAGTGAGTATATGTGCATTAACTCAAAACTAAATGGCGTGTGGGTCTTGTCATGGCGCTTGTTGAGTGCAGGAAAATGACAGATTACCATTTGCCATCCACCCTTGCTGATGTTTTACCATCTATAAATGGCGTGCGTGCATGCTCTTCTATTGGCTTACGGCCATACCACCCTGAATACGCCCGATCTCGTCCGATCTCGGAAGCTAAGCAGGGTCGGGCCGGGTCAGTACTTGCATGGGAGACCGCCTGGGAATACCCGGTGCTGTAAGCTTTTTATTCTCACCTTTCATCAGCAGAGGGCGCTGCTCCTCCTTTACTGGAGCCAGCTCCTTGGAAAACAGCACCAGTGGACAAACTCTCTTTTTTTTTTTTTTTTAATTTGTCAGTGAGTATATGTGCATTAACTGAAAAGTAAATGGCGTGTGGGTCTTGTCATGGTGCTTGTTGAGTGCAGGAAAATGACAGATTACCATTTGCCATCCACCCTTGCTGATGTTTTACCATCTATAAATGGCGTGCGTGCATGCTCTTCCATGGCTTACGGCCATACCACCCTGAATATGCCCGATCTCGTCCGATCTCGGAAGCTAAGCAGGGTCGGGCCGGGTCAGTACTTGCATGGGAGACCGCCTGGGAATACCCGGTGCTGTAAGCTTTTTATTCTCACCTTTCATCAGCAGAGGGCGCTGCTCCTCCTTTACTGGAGCCAGCTCCTTGGAAAACAGTACCAGTGGACAAACTCTCCTTTTTTTCCCTTTTTTTTCCTTTTTTGTTTTTTTTAATTTCTCAATGAGTATGTGTGCATTAACTCAAAACTAAATGGCGTGTGGGTCTTGTCATGGTGCTTGTTGAGTGCAGGAAAATGACAGATTGCCATTTGCCATCCACCCTTGCTGATGTTTTACCATCTATAAATGGCGTGCGTGCATGCTCTTCCATGGCTTACGGCCATACCACCCTGAATACGCCCGATCTCGTCCAAACTCGGAAGCTAAGCAGGGTCGGGCCGGGTCAGTACTTGGATGGGAGACCGCCTGGGAATACCCGGTGCTGTAAGCTTTTTATTCTCACCTTTCATCAGCAGAGGGCGCTGCTCCTCCTTTACTGGAGCCAGCTCCTTGGAAAACAGCACCAGTGGACAAACTCTCTTTTTTTTTTTCTTTTTTTTTTTTTTTTAATTTGTCAGTGAGTATATGTGCATTAACTGAAAAATAAATGGCGTGTGGGTCTTGTCATGGTGCTTGTTGAGTGCAGGAAAATGACAGATTACCATTTGCCATCCACCCTTGCTGATGTTTTACCATCTATAAATGGCGTGCGTGCATGCTCTTCCATGGCTTACGGCCATACCACCCTGAATACGCCCGATCTCGTCCGATCTCGGAAGCTAAGCAGGGTCGGGCCGGGTCAGTACTTGCATGGGAGACCGCCTGGGAATACCCGGTGCTGTAAGCTTTTTATTCTCACCTTTCATCAGCAGAGGGCGCTGCTCCTCCTTTACTGGAGCCAGCTCCTTGGAAAACAGCACCAGTGGACAAACTCTCTTTTTTTTTTTGTTTTAATTTGTCAGTGAGTATATGTGCATTAACTGAAAACTAAATGGCGTGTGGGTCTTGTCATGGCGCTTGTTGAGTGCAGTAAAATGACAGATTACCATTTGCCATCCACCCTTGCTGATGTTTTACCATCTATAAATGGCGTGCGTGCATGCTCTTCCATGGCTTACGGCCATACCACCCTGAATACGCCCGATCTCGTCCGATCTCGGAAGCTAAGCAGGGTCGGGCCGGGTCAGTACTTGGATGGGAGACCGCCTGGGAATACCCGGTGCTGTAAGCTTTTTATTCTCACCTTTCATCAGCAGAGGGCGCTGCTCCTCCTTTACTGGAGCCAGCTCCTTGGAAAACAGCACCAGTGGACAAACTCTCTTTTTTTTTTTCTTTTTTTTTTTTTTTTAATTTGTCAGTGAGTATATGTGCATTAACTGAAAAATAAATGGCGTGTGGGTCTTGTCATGGTGCTTGTTGAGTGCAGGAAAATGACAGATTACCATTTGCCATCCACCCTTGCTGATGTTTTACCATCTATAAATGGCGTGCGTGCATGCTCTTCCATGGCTTACGGCCATACCACCCTGAATACGCCCGATCTCGTCCGATCTCGGAAGCTAAGCAGGGTCGGGCCGGGTCAGTACTTGGATGGGAGACCGCCTGGGAATACCCGGTGCTGTAAGCTTTTTATTCTCACCTTTCATCAGCAGAGGGCGCTGCTCCTCCTTTACTGGAGCCAGCTCCTTGGAAAACAGCACCAGTGGACAAACTCTCTTTTTTTTTTTTTTTTAATTTGTCAGTGAGTATATGTGCATTAACTGAAAAGTAAATGGCGTGTGGGTCTTGTCATGGCACTTGTTGAGTGCAGGAAAATGACAGATTACCATTTGCCATCCACCCTTGCTGATGTTTTACCATCTATAAATGGCGTGCGTGCATGCTCTTCCATGGCTTACGGCCATACCACCCTGAATACGCCCGATCTCGTCCGATCTCGGAAGCTAAGCAGGGTCGGGCCGGGTCAGTACTTGGATGGGAGACCGCCTGGGAATACCTGGTGCTGTAAGCTTTTTATTCTCACCTTTCATCAGCAGAGGGCGCTGCTCCTCCTTTACTGGAGCCAGCTCCTTGGAAAACAGCACCAGTGGACAAACTCTCCTTTTTTTCCCTTTTTTTTTTTTTTTTTAATTTGTCAGTGAGTATATGTGCATTAACTCAAAACTAAATGGCGTGTGGGTCTTGTCATGGCGCTTGTTGAGTGCAGGAAAATGACAGATTACCATTTGCCATCCACCCTTGCTGATGTTTTACCATCTATAAATGGCGTGCGTGCATGCTCTTCTATTGGCTTACGGCCATACCACCCTGAATACGCCCGATCTCGTCCGATCTCGGAAGCTAAGCAGGGTCGGGCCGGGTCAGTACTTGCATGGGAGACCGCCTGGGAATACCCGGTGCTGTAAGCTTTTTATTCTCACCTTTCATCAGCAGAGGGCGCTGCTCCTCCTTTACTGGAGCCAGCTCCTTGGAAAACAGCACCAGTGGACAAACTCTCTTTTTTTTTTTTTTTTAATTTGTCAGTGAGTATATGTGCATTAACTGAAAAGTAAATGGCGTGTGGGTCTTGTCATGGTGCTTGTTGAGTGCAGGAAAATGACAGATTACCATTTGCCATCCACCCTTGCTGATGTTTTACCATCTATAAATGGCGTGCGTGCATGCTCTTCCATGGCTTACGGCCATACCACCCTGAATATGCCCGATCTCGTCCGATCTCGGAAGCTAAGCAGGGTCGGGCCGGGTCAGTACTTGGATGGGAGACCGCCTGGGAATACCCGGTGCTGTAAGCTTTTTATTCTCACCTTTCATCAGCAGAGGGCGCTGCTCCTCCTTTACTGGAGCCAGCTCCTTGGAAAACAGTACCAGTGGACAAACTCTCCTTTTTTTCCCTTTTTTTTCCTTTTTTGTTTTTTTTAATTTCTCAATGAGTATGTGTGCATTAACTCAAAACTAAATGGCGTGTGGGTCTTGTCATGGCGCTTGTTGAGTGCAGGAAAATGACAGATTACCATTTGCCATCCACCCTTGCTGATGTTTTACCATCTATAAATGGCGTGCGTGCATGCTCTTCCATGGCTTACGGCCATACCACCCTGAATACGCCCGATCTCGTCTGATCTCGGAAGCTAAGCAGGGTCGGGCCGGGTCAGTACTTGGATGGGAGACCGCCTGGGAATACCCGGTGCTGTAAGCTTTTTATTCTCACCTTTCATCAGCAGAGGGCGCTGCTCCTCCTTTACTGGAGCCAGCTCCTTGGAAAACAGCACCAGTGGACAAACTGTCTTTTTTTTTTTCTTTTTTTTTTTTTTTAATTTGTCAGTGAGTATATGTGCATTAACTGTAAAATAAATGGCGTGTGGGTCTTGTCATGGCGCTTGTTGAGTGCAGGAAAATGACAGATTACCATTTGCCATCCACCCTTGCTGATGTTTTACCATCTATAAATGGCGTGCGTGCATGCTCTTCCATGGCTTACGGCCATACCACCCTGAATACGCCCGATCTCGTCCGATCTCGGAAGCTAAGCAGGGTCGGGCCGGGTCAGTACTTGGATGGGAGACCGCCTGGGAATACCCGGTGCTGTAAGCTTTTTATTCTCACCTTTCATCAGCAGAGGGCGCTGCTCCTCCTTTACTGGAGCCAGCTCCTTGGAAAACAGTACCAGTGGACAAACTCTCCTTTTTTTCCCTTTTTTTTCCTTTTTTGTTTTTTTTAATTTCTCAATGAGTATGTGTGCATTAACTCAAAACTAAATGGCGTGTGGGTCTTGTCATGGTGCTTGTTGAGTGCAGGAAAATGACAGATTACCATTTGCCATCCACCCTTGCTGATGTTTTACCATCTATAAATGGCGTGCGTGCATGCTCTTCCATGGCTTACGGCCATACCACCCTGAATACGCCCGATCTCGTCCGATCTCGGAAGCTAAGCAGGGTCGGGCCGGGTCAGTACTTGGATGGGAGACCGCCTGGGAATACCCGGTGCTGTAAGCTTTTTATTCTCACCTTTCATCAGCAGAGGGCGCTGCTCCTCCTTTACTGGAGCCAGCTCCTTGGAAAACAGCACCAGTGGACAAACTCTCTTTTTTTTTTTGTTTTAATTTGTCAGTGAGTATATGTGCATTAACTGAAAACTAAATGGCGTGTGGGTCTTGTCATGGCGCTTGTTGAGTGCAGGAAAATGACAGATTACCATTTGCCATCCACCCTTGCTGATGTTTTACCATCTATAAATGGCGTGCGTGCATGCTCTTCCATGGCTTACGGCCATACCACCCTGAATACGCCCGATCTCGTCCGATCTCGGAAGCTAAGCAGGGTCGGGCCGGGTCAGTACTTGGATGGGAGACCGCCTGGGAATACCCGGTGCTGTAAGCTTTTTATTCTCACCTTTCATCAGCAGAGGGCGCTGCTCCTCCTTTACTGGAGCCAGCTCCTTGGAAAACAGCACCAGTGGACAAACTCTCCTTTTTTTCCCTTTTTTTTCCTTTTTTGTTTTTTTTAATTTCTCAATGAGTATATGTGCATTAACTCAAAACTAAATGGCGTGTGGGTCTTGTCATGGTGCTTGTTGAGTGCAGGAAAATGACAGATTACCATTTGCCATCCACCCTTGCTGATGTTTTACCATCTATAAATGGCATGCGTGCATGCTCTTCCATGGCTTACGGCCATACCACCCTGAATACGCCCGATCTCGTCCGATCTCGGAAGCTAAGCAGGGTCGGGCCGGGTCAGTACTTGCATGGGAGACCGCCTGGGAATACCCGGTGCTGTAAGCTTTTTATTCTCACCTTTCATCAGCAGAGGGCGCTGCTCCTCCTTTACTGGAGCCAGCTCCTTGGAAAACAGCACCAGTGGACAAACTCTCTTTTTTTTTTTGTTTTAATTTGTCAGTGAGTATATGTGCATTAACTGAAAACTAAATGGCGTGTGGGTCTTGTCATGGCGCTTGTTGAGTGCAGGAAAATGACAGATTACCATTTGCCATCCACCCTTGCTGATGTTTTACCATCTATAAATGGCGTGCGTGCATGCCCTTCCATGGCTTACGGCCATACCACCCTGAATACGCCCGATCTCGTCCGATCTCGGAAGCTAAGCAGGGTCGGGCCGGGTCAGTACTTGGATGGGAGACCGCCTGGGAATACCCGGTGCTGTAAGCTTTTTATTCTCACCTTTCATCAGCAGAGGGCGCTGCTCCTCCTTTACTGGAGCCAACTCCTTGGAAAACAGCACCAGTGGACAAACTCTCCTTTTTTTCCCTTTTTTTTCCTTTTTTGTTTTTTTTTAATTTCTCAATGAGTATATGTGCATTAACTCAAAACTAAATGGCATGTGGGTCTTGTCATGGTGCTTGTTGAGTGCAGGAAAATGACAGATTACCATTTGCCATCCACCCTTGCTGCTGTTTTACCATCTATAAATGGCGTACGTGCATGCTCTTCCATTGCTTACGGCCATACCACCCTGAATACGCCCGATCTCGTCCGATCTCGGAAGCTAAGCATGGTTGGGCCGGGTCAGTACTTGGATGGGAGACCGCCTGGGAATACCCGGTGCTGTAAGCTTTTTATTCTCACCTTTCATCAGCAAAGGGCGCTGCTCCTCCTTTACTGGAGCCAGCTCCTTGGAAAACAGCACCAGTGGACAAACTCTCTTTTTTTTTTTTTTTAATTTGTCAGTGAGTATATGTGCATTAACTGAAAACTAAATGGCGTGTGGGTCTTGTCATGGCGCTTGTTGAGTGCAGGAAAATAACAGATTACCATTTGCCATCCACCCTTGCTGATGTTTTACCATCTATAAATGGCGTGCGTGCATGCTCTTCCATGGCTTACGGCCATACCACCCTGAATACGCCCGATCTCGTCCGATCTCGGAAGCTAAGCAGGGTCGGGCCGGGTCAGTACTTGGATGGGAGACCGCCTGGGAATACCCGGTGCTGTAAGCTTTTTATTCTCACCTTTCATCAGCAGAGGGCGCTGCTCCTCCTTTACTGGAGCCAGCTCCTTGGAAAACAGCACCAGTGGACAAACTCTCCTTTTTTTCCCTTTTTTTTCCTTTTTTGTTTTTTTAATTTCTCAATGAGTATATGTGCATTAACTCAAAACTAAATGGCGTGTGGGTCTTGTCATGGTGCTTGTTGAGTGCAGGAAAATGACAGATTACCATTTGCCATCCACCCTTGCTGATGTTTTACCATCTATAAATGGCGTGCGTGCATGCTCTTCCATGGCTTACGGCCATACCACCCTGAATACGCCCGATCTCGTCCGATCTCGGAAGCTAAGCAGGGTCGGGCCGGGTCAGTACTTGGATGGGAGACCGCCTGGGAATACCCGGTGCTGTAAGCTTTTTATTCTCACCTTTCATCAGCAGAGGGCGCTGCTCCTCCTTTACTGGAGCCAGCTCCTTGGAAAACAGCACCAGTGGACAAACTCTCTTTTTTTTTTTGTTTTAATTTGTCAGTGAGTATATGTGCATTAACTGAAAACTAAATGGCGTGTGGGTCTTGTCATGGCGCTTGTTGAGTGCAGGAAAATGACAGATTACCATTTGCCATCCACCCTTGCTGATGTTTTACCATCTATAAATGGCGTGCGTGCATGCTCTTCCATGGCTTACGGCCATACCACCCTGAATACGCCCGATCTCATCCGATCTCGGAAGCTAAGCAGGGTCGGGCCGGGTCAGTACTTGGATGGGAGACCGCCTGGGAATACCCGGTGCTGTAAGCTTTTTATTCTCACCTTTCATCAGCAGAGGGCGCTGCTCCTCCTTTACTGGAGCCAGCTCCTTGGAAAACAGCACCAGTGGACAAACTCTCTTTTTTTTTTTTTTTAATTTGTCAGTGAGTATATGTGCATTAACTGAAAACTAAATGGCGTGTGGGTCTTGTCATGGCGCTTGTTGAGTGCAGGAAAATGACAGATTACCATTTGCCATCCACCCTTGCTGATGTTTTACCATCTATAAATGGCGTGCGTGCATGCTCTTCCATGGCTTACGGCCATACCACCCTGAATACGCCCGATCTCGTCCGATCTCGGAAGCTAAGCAGGGTCGGGCCGGGTCAGTACTTGGATGGGAGACCGCCTGGGAATACCCGGTGCTGTAAGCTTTTTATTCTCACCTTTCATCAGCAGAGGGCGCTGCTCCTCCTTTACTGGAGCCAGCTCCTTGGAAAACAGCACCAGTGGACAAACTCTCTTTTTTTTTTTTTTTTAATTTGTCAGTGAGTATATGTGCATTAACTGAAAACTAAATGGCGTGTGGGTCTTGTCATGGCGCTTGTTGAGTGCAGGAAAATGACAGATTACCATTTGCCATCCACCCTTGCTGATGTTTTACCATCTATAAATGGCGTGCGTGCATGCTCTTCCATGGCTTACGGCCATACCACCCTGAATACGCCCGATCTCGTCCGATCTCGGAAGCTAAGCAGGGTCGGGCCGGGTCAGTACTTGGATGGGAGACCGCCTGGGAATACCCGGTGCTGTAAGCTTTTTATTCTCACCTTTCATCAGCAGAGGGCGCTGCTCCTCCTTTACTGGAGCCAGCTCCTTGGAAAACAGTACCAGTGGACAAACTCTCCTTTTTTTCCCTTTTTTTTCCTTTTTTGTTTTTTTTAATTTCTCAATGAGTATGTGTGCATTAACTCAAAACTAAATGGCGTGTGGGTCTTGTCATGGTGCTTGTTGAGTGCAGGAAAATGACAGATTACCATTTGCCATCCACCCTTGCTGATGTTTTACCATCTATAAATGGCGTGCGTGCATGCTCTTCCATGGCTTACGGCCATACCACCCTGAATACGCCCGATCTCGTCCGATCTCGGAAGCTAAGCAGGGTCGGGCCGGGTCAGTACTTGGATGGGAGACCGCCTGGGAATACCCGGTGCTGTAAGCTTTTTATTCTCACCTTTCATCAGCAGAGGGCGCTGCTCCTCCTTTACTGGAGCCAGCTCCTTGGAAAACAGCACCAGTGGACAAACTCTCCTTTTTTTCCCTTTTTTTTCCTTTTTTGTTTTTTTTTAATTTCTCAATAAGTATATGTGCATTAACTCAAAACTAAATGGCGTGTGGGTCTTGTCATGGTGCTTGTTGAGTGCAGGAAAATGACAGATTACCATTTGCCATCCACCCTTGCTGATGTTTTACCATCTATAAATGGCGTGCGTGCATGCTCTTCCATGGCTTACGGCCATACCACCCTGAATACGCCCGATCTCGTCCGATCTCGGAAGCTAAGCAGGGTCGGGCCGGGTCAGTACTTGGATGGGAGACCGCCTGGGAATACCCGGTGCTGTAAGCTTTTTATTCTCACCTTTCATCAGCAGAGGGCGCTGCTCCTCCTTTACTGGAGCCAGCTCCTTGGAAAACAGCACCAGTGGACAAACTCTTTTTTTTTTTGTTTTAATTTGTCAGTGAGTATATGTGCATTAACTGAAAACTAAATGGCGTGTGGGTCTTGTCATGGCGCTTGTTGAGTGCAGGAAAATGACAGATTACCATTTGCCATCCACCCTTGCTGATGTTTTACCATCTATAAATGGCGTGCGTGCATGCTCTTCCATGGCTTACGGCCATACCACCCTGAATACGCCCGATCTCGTCCGATCTCGGAAGCTAAGCAGGGTCGGGCCGGGTCAGTACTTGGATGGGAGACCGCCTGGGAATACCCGGTGCTGTAAGCTTTTTATTCTCACCTTTCATCAGCAGAGGGCGCTGCTCCTCCTTTACTGGAGCCAGCTCCTTGGAAAACAGCACCAGTGGACAAACTCTCTTTTTTTCCCTTTTTTTTCCTTTTTTGTTTTTTTTAATTTCTCAATGAGTATATGTGCTTTAACTCAAAACTAAATGGCGTGTGGGTCTTGTCATGGTGCTTGTTGAGTGCAGGAAAATGACAGATTACCATTTGCCATCCACCCTTGCTGATGTTTTACCATCTATAAATGGCGTGCGTGCATGCTCTTCCATGGCTTACGGCCATACCACCCTGAATACGCCCGATCTCGTCCGATCTCGGAAGCTAAGCAGGGTCGGGCCGGGTCAGTACTTGGATGGGAGACCGCCTGGGAATACCCGGTGCTGTAAGCTTTTTATTCTCACCTTTCATCAGCAGAGGGCGCTGCTCCTCCTTTACTGGAGCCAGCTCCTTGGAAAACAGCACCAGTGGACAAACTCTCTTTTTTTTTTTGTTTTAATTTGTCAGTGAGTATATGTGCATTAACTGAAAAATAAATGGCGTGTGGGTCTTGTCATGGCGCTTGTTGAGTGCAGGAAAATGACAGATTACCATTTGCCATCCACCCTTGCTGATGTTTTACCATCTATAAATGGCGTGCGTGCATGCCCTTCCATGGCTTACGGCCATACCACCCTGAATACGCCCGATCTCGTCCGATCTCGGAAGCTAAGCAGGGTCGGGCCGGGTCAGTACTTGGATGGGAGACCGCCTGGGAATACCCGGTGCTGTAAGCTTTTTATTCTCACCTTTCATCAGCAGAGGGCGCTGCTCCTCCTTTACTGGAGCCAACTCCTTGGAAAACAGCACCAGTGGACAAACTATCCTTTTTTTCCCTTTTTTTTCCTTTTTTGTTTTTTTTTAATTTCTCAATGAGTATATGTGCATTAACTCAAAACTAAATGGCATGTGGGTCTTGTCATGGTGCTTGTTGAGTGCAGGAAAATGACAGATTACCATTTGCCATCCACCCTTGCTGCTGTTTTACCATCTATAAATGGCGTACGTGCATGCTCTTCCATTGCTTACGGCCATACCACCCTGAATACGCCCGATCTCGTCCGATCTCGGAAGCTAAGCAGGGTTGGGCCGGGTCAGTACTTGGATGGGAGACCGCCTGGGAATACCCGGTGCTGTAAGCTTTTTATTCTCACCTTTCATCAGCAAAGGGCGCTGCTCCTCCTTTACTGGAGCCAGCTCCTTGGAAAACAGCACCAGTGGACAAACTCTCTTTTTTTTTTTTTTTAATTTGTCAGTGAGTATATGTGCATTAACTCAAAACTAAATGGCGTGTGGGTCTTGTCATGGTGCTTGTTGAGTGCAGGAAAATGACAGATTACCATTTGCCATCCACCCTTGCTGATGTTTTACCATCTATAAAAGGCGTGCGTGCATGCTCTTCCATGGCTTACGGCCATACCACCCTGAATACGCCCGATCTCGTCTGATCTCGGAAGCTAAGCAGGGTCGGGCCGGGTCAGTACTTGGATGGGAGACCGCCTGGGAATACCTGGTGCTGTAAGCTTTTTATTCTCACCTTTCATCAGCAGAGGGCGCTGCTCCTCCTTTACTGGAGCCAGCTCCTTGGAAAACAGTACCAGTGGACAAACTCTCCTTTTTTTCCCTTTTTTTTCCTTTTTTGTTTTTTTTAATTTCTCAATGAGTACGTGTGCATTAACTCAAAACTAAATGGCGTGTGGGTCTTGTCATGGTGCTTGTTGAGTGCAGGAAAATGACAGATTACCATTTGCCATCCACCCTTGCTGATGTTTTACCATCTATAAATGGCGTGCGTGCATGCTCTTCCATGGCTTACGGCCATACCACCCTGAATACGCCCGATCTCGTCCGATCTCGGAAGCTAAGCAGGGTCGGGCCGGGTCAGTACTTGGATGGGAGACCGCCTGGGAATACCCGGTGCTGTAAGCTTTTTATTCTCACCTTTCATCAGCAGAGGGCGCTGCTCCTCCTTTACTGGAGCCAGCTCCTTGGAAAACAGCACCAGTGGACAAACTCTCTTTTTTTTTTTTTTTAGTTTGTCAGTGAGTATATGTGCATTAACTGAAAACTAAATGGCGTGTGGGTCTTGTCATGGCGCTTGTTGAGTGCAGGAAAATAACAGATTACCATTTGCCATCCACCCTTGCTGATGTTTTACCATCTATAAATGGCGTGCGTGCATGCTCTTCCATGGCTTATGGCCATACCACCCTGAATACGCCCGATCTCGTCCGATCTCGGAAGCTAAGCAGGGTCGGGCCGGGTCAGTACTTGGATGGGAGACCGCCTGGGAATACCCGGTGCTGTAAGCTTTTTATTCTCACCTTTCATCAGCAGAGGGCGCTGCTCCTCCTTTACTGGAGCCAGCTCCTTGGAAAACAGCACCAGTGGACAAACTCTCCTTTTTTTCCCTTTTTTTTTTTTTTTTAATTTGTCAGTGAGTATATGTGCATTAACTCAAAACTAAATGGCATGTGGGTCTTGTCATGGTGCTTGTTGAGTGCAGGAAAATGACAGATTACCATTTGCCATCCACCCTTGCTGATGTTTTACCATCTATAAATGGCGTGCGTGCATGCTCTTCCATGGCTTACGGCCATACCACCCTGAATACGCCCGATCTCGTCCGATCTCGGAAGCTAAGCAGGGTCGGGCCGGGTCAGTACTTGCATGGGAGACCGCCTGGGAATACCCGGTGCTGTAAGCTTTTTATTCTCACCTTTCATCAGCAGAGGGCGCTGCTCCTCCTTTACTGGAGCCAGCTCCTTGGAAAACAGCACCAGTGGACAAACTCTCTTTTTTTTTTTCTTTTTTTTTTTTTTTTAATTTGTCAATGAGTATATGTGCATTAACTGAAAAATAAATGGCGTGTGGGTCTTGTCATGGCGCTTGTTGAGTGCAGGAAAATGACAGATTACCATTTGCCATCCACCCTTGCTGATGTTTTACCATCTATAAATGGCGTGCGTGCATGCTCTTCCATGGCTTACGGCCATACCACCCTGAATACGCCCGATCTCGTCCGATCTCGGAAGCTAAGCAGGGTCGGGCCGGGTCAGTACTTGGATGGGAGACCGCCTGGGAATACCCGGTGCTGTAAGCTTTTTATTCTCACCTTTCATCAGCAGAGGGCGCTGCTCCTCCTTTACTGGAGCCAGCTCCTTGGAAAACAGTACCAGTGGACAAACTCTCCTTTTTTTCCCTTTTTTTTCCTTTTTTGTTTTTTTTAATTTCTCAATGAGTATGTGTGCATTAACTCAAAACTAAATGGCGTGTGGGTCTTGTCATGGCGCTTGTTGAGTGCAGGAAAATGACAGATTACCATTTGCCATCCACCCTTGCTGATGTTTTACCATCTATAAATGGCGTGCGTGCATGCTCTTCCATGGCTTACGGCCATACCACCCTGAATACGCCCGATCTCGTCTGATCTCGGAAGCTAAGCAGGGTCGGGCCGGGTCAGTACTTGGATGGGAGACCGCCTGGGAATACCCGGTGCTGTAAGCTTTTTATTCTCACCTTTCATCAGCAGAGGGCGCTGCTCCTCCTTTACTGGAGCCAGCTCCTTGGAAAACAGCACCAGTGGACAAACTGTCTTTTTTTTTTTCTTTTTTTTTTTTTTTAATTTGTCAGTGAGTATATGTGCATTAACTGTAAAATAAATGGCGTGTGGGTCTTGTCATGGCGCTTGTTGAGTGCAGGAAAATGACAGATTACCATTTGCCATCCACCCTTGCTGATGTTTTACCATCTATAAATGGCGTGCGTGCATGCTCTTCCATGGCTTACGGCCATACCACCCTGAATACGCCCGATCTCGTCCGATCTCGGAAGCTAAGCAGGGTCGGGCCGGGTCAGTACTTGGATGGGAGACCGCCTGGGAATACCCGGTGCTGTAAGCTTTTTATTCTCACCTTTCATCAGCAGAGGGCGCTGCTCCTCCTTTACTGGAGCCAGCTCCTTGGAAAACAGTACCAGTGGACAAACTCTCCTTTTTTTCCCTTTTTTTTCCTTTTTTGTTTTTTTTAATTTCTCAATGAGTATGTGTGCATTAACTCAAAACTAAATGGCGTGTGGGTCTTGTCATGGTGCTTGTTGAGTGCAGGAAAATGACAGATTACCATTTGCCATCCACCCTTGCTGATGTTTTACCATCTATAAATGGCGTGCGTGCATGCTCTTCCATGGCTTACGGCCATACCACCCTGAATACGCCCGATCTCGTCCGATCTCGGAAGCTAAGCAGGGTCGGGCCGGGTCAGTACTTGGATGGGAGACCGCCTGGGAATACCCGGTGCTGTAAGCTTTTTATTCTCACCTTTCATCAGCAGAGGGCGCTGCTCCTCCTTTACTGGAGCCAGCTCCTTGGAAAACAGCACCAGTGGACAAACTCTCTTTTTTTTTTTGTTTTAATTTGTCAGTGAGTATATGTGCATTAACTGAAAACTAAATGGCGTGTGGGTCTTGTCATGGCGCTTGTTGAGTGCAGGAAAATGACAGATTACCATTTGCCATCCACCCTTGCTGATGTTTTACCATCTATAAATGGCGTGCGTGCATGCTCTTCCATGGCTTACGGCCATACCACCCTGAATACGCCCGATCTCGTCCGATCTCGGAAGCTAAGCAGGGTCGGGCCGGGTCAGTACTTGGATGGGAGACCGCCTGGGAATACCCGGTGCTGTAAGCTTTTTATTCTCACCTTTCATCAGCAGAGGGCGCTGCTCCTCCTTTACTGGAGCCAGCTCCTTGGAAAACAGCACCAGTGGACAAACTCTCCTTTTTTTCCCTTTTTTTTCCTTTTTTGTTTTTTTTAATTTCTCAATGAGTATATGTGCATTAACTCAAAACTAAATGGCGTGTGGGTCTTGTCATGGTGCTTGTTGAGTGCAGGAAAATGACAGATTACCATTTGCCATCCACCCTTGCTGATGTTTTACCATCTATAAATGGCATGCGTGCATGCTCTTCCATGGCTTACGGCCATACCACCCTGAATACGCCCGATCTCGTCCGATCTCGGAAGCTAAGCAGGGTCGGGCCGGGTCAGTACTTGCATGGGAGACCGCCTGGGAATACCCGGTGCTGTAAGCTTTTTATTCTCACCTTTCATCAGCAGAGGGCGCTGCTCCTCCTTTACTGGAGCCAGCTCCTTGGAAAACAGCACCAGTGGACAAACTCTCTTTTTTTTTTTGTTTTAATTTGTCAGTGAGTATATGTGCATTAACTGAAAACTAAATGGCGTGTGGGTCTTGTCATGGCGCTTGTTGAGTGCAGGAAAATGACAGATTACCATTTGCCATCCACCCTTGCTGATGTTTTACCATCTATAAATGGCGTGCGTGCATGCCCTTCCATGGCTTACGGCCATACCACCCTGAATACGCCCGATCTCGTCCGATCTCGGAAGCTAAGCAGGGTCGGGCCGGGTCAGTACTTGGATGGGAGACCGCCTGGGAATACCCGGTGCTGTAAGCTTTTTATTCTCACCTTTCATCAGCAGAGGGCGCTGCTCCTCCTTTACTGGAGCCAGCTCCTTGGAAAACAGTACCAGTGGACAAACTCTCCTTTTTTTCCCTTTTTTTTCCTTTTTTGTTTTTTTTAATTTCTCAATGAGTATGTGTGCATTAACTCAAAACTAAATGGCGTGTGGGTCTTGTCATGGTGCTTGTTGAGTGCAGGAAAATGACAGATTACCATTTGCCATCCACCCTTGCTGATGTTTTACCATCTATAAATGGCGTGCGTGCATGCTCTTCCATGGCTTACGGCCATACCACCCTGAATACGCCCGATCTCGTCCGATCTCGGAAGCTAAGCAGGGTCGGGCCGGGTCAGTACTTGGATGGGAGACCGCCTGGGAATACCCGGTGCTGTAAGCTTTTTATTCTCACCTTTCATCAGCAGAGGGCGCTGCTCCTCCTTTACTGGAGCCAGCTCCTTGGAAAACAGCACCAGTGGACAAACTCTCCTTTTTTTCCCTTTTTTTTCCTTTTTTGTTTTTTTTTAATTTCTCAATAAGTATATGTGCATTAACTCAAAACTAAATGGCGTGTGGGTCTTGTCATGGTGCTTGTTGAGTGCAGGAAAATGACAGATTACCATTTGCCATCCACCCTTGCTGATGTTTTACCATCTATAAATGGCGTGCGTGCATGCTCTTCCATGGCTTACGGCCATACCACCCTGAATACGCCCGATCTCGTCCGATCTCGGAAGCTAAGCAGGGTCGGGCCGGGTCAGTACTTGGATGGGAGACCGCCTGGGAATACCCGGTGCTGTAAGCTTTTTATTCTCACCTTTCATCAGCAGAGGGCGCTGCTCCTCCTTTACTGGAGCCAGCTCCTTGGAAAACAGCACCAGTGGACAAACTCTTTTTTTTTTTGTTTTAATTTGTCAGTGAGTATATGTGCATTAACTGAAAACTAAATGGCGTGTGGGTCTTGTCATGGCGCTTGTTGAGTGCAGGAAAATGACAGATTACCATTTGCCATCCACCCTTGCTGATGTTTTACCATCTATAAATGGCGTGCGTGCATGCTCTTCCATGGCTTACGGCCATACCACCCTGAATACGCCCGATCTCGTCCGATCTCGGAAGCTAAGCAGGGTCGGGCCGGGTCAGTACTTGGATGGGAGACCGCCTGGGAATACCCGGTGCTGTAAGCTTTTTATTCTCACCTTTCATCAGCAGAGGGCGCTGCTCCTCCTTTACTGGAGCCAGCTCCTTGGAAAACAGCACCAGTGGACAAACTCTCTTTTTTTCCCTTTTTTTTCCTTTTTTGTTTTTTTTAATTTCTCAATGAGTATATGTGCTTTAACTCAAAACTAAATGGCGTGTGGGTCTTGTCATGGTGCTTGTTGAGTGCAGGAAAATGACAGATTACCATTTGCCATCCACCCTTGCTGATGTTTTACCATCTATAAATGGCGTGCGTGCATGCTCTTCCATGGCTTACGGCCATACCACCCTGAATACGCCCGATCTCGTCCGATCTCGGAAGCTAAGCAGGGTCGGGCCGGGTCAGTACTTGGATGGGAGACCGCCTGGGAATACCCGGTGCTGTAAGCTTTTTATTCTCACCTTTCATCAGCAGAGGGCGCTGCTCCTCCTTTACTGGAGCCAGCTCCTTGGAAAACAGCACCAGTGGACAAACTCTCTTTTTTTTTTTGTTTTAATTTGTCAGTGAGTATATGTGCATTAACTGAAAAATAAATGGCGTGTGGGTCTTGTCATGGCGCTTGTTGAGTGCAGGAAAATGACAGATTACCATTTGCCATCCACCCTTGCTGATGTTTTACCATCTATAAATGGCGTGCGTGCATGCCCTTCCATGGCTTACGGCCATACCACCCTGAATACGCCCGATCTCGTCCGATCTCGGAAGCTAAGCAGGGTCGGGCCGGGTCAGTACTTGGATGGGAGACCGCCTGGGAATACCCGGTGCTGTAAGCTTTTTATTCTCACCTTTCATCAGCAGAGGGCGCTGCTCCTCCTTTACTGGAGCCAACTCCTTGGAAAACAGCACCAGTGGACAAACTATCCTTTTTTTCCCTTTTTTTTCCTTTTTTGTTTTTTTTTAATTTCTCAATGAGTATATGTGCATTAACTCAAAACTAAATGGCATGTGGGTCTTGTCATGGTGCTTGTTGAGTGCAGGAAAATGACAGATTACCATTTGCCATCCACCCTTGCTGCTGTTTTACCATCTATAAATGGCGTACGTGCATGCTCTTCCATTGCTTACGGCCATACCACCCTGAATACGCCCGATCTCGTCCGATCTCGGAAGCTAAGCAGGGTTGGGCCGGGTCAGTACTTGGATGGGAGACCGCCTGGGAATACCCGGTGCTGTAAGCTTTTTATTCTCACCTTTCATCAGCAAAGGGCGCTGCTCCTCCTTTACTGGAGCCAGCTCCTTGGAAAACAGCACCAGTGGACAAACTCTCTTTTTTTTTTTTTTTAATTTGTCAGTGAGTATATGTGCATTAACTCAAAACTAAATGGCGTGTGGGTCTTGTCATGGTGCTTGTTGAGTGCAGGAAAATGACAGATTACCATTTGCCATCCACCCTTGCTGATGTTTTACCATCTATAAAAGGCGTGCGTGCATGCTCTTCCATGGCTTACGGCCATACCACCCTGAATACGCCCGATCTCGTCTGATCTCGGAAGCTAAGCAGGGTCGGGCCGGGTCAGTACTTGGATGGGAGACCGCCTGGGAATACCTGGTGCTGTAAGCTTTTTATTCTCACCTTTCATCAGCAGAGGGCGCTGCTCCTCCTTTACTGGAGCCAGCTCCTTGGAAAACAGTACCAGTGGACAAACTCTCCTTTTTTTCCCTTTTTTTTCCTTTTTTGTTTTTTTTAATTTCTCAATGAGTACGTGTGCATTAACTCAAAACTAAATGGCGTGTGGGTCTTGTCATGGTGCTTGTTGAGTGCAGGAAAATGACAGATTACCATTTGCCATCCACCCTTGCTGATGTTTTACCATCTATAAATGGCGTGCGTGCATGCTCTTCCATGGCTTACGGCCATACCACCCTGAATACGCCCGATCTCGTCCGATCTCGGAAGCTAAGCAGGGTCGGGCCGGGTCAGTACTTGGATGGGAGACCGCCTGGGAATACCCGGTGCTGTAAGCTTTTTATTCTCACCTTTCATCAGCAGAGGGCGCTGCTCCTCCTTTACTGGAGCCAGCTCCTTGGAAAACAGCACCAGTGGACAAACTCTCTTTTTTTTTTTTTTTAGTTTGTCAGTGAGTATATGTGCATTAACTGAAAACTAAATGGCGTGTGGGTCTTGTCATGGCGCTTGTTGAGTGCAGGAAAATAACAGATTACCATTTGCCATCCACCCTTGCTGATGTTTTACCATCTATAAATGGCGTGCGTGCATGCTCTTCCATGGCTTATGGCCATACCACCCTGAATACGCCCGATCTCGTCCGATCTCGGAAGCTAAGCAGGGTCGGGCCGGGTCAGTACTTGGATGGGAGACCGCCTGGGAATACCCGGTGCTGTAAGCTTTTTATTCTCACCTTTCATCAGCAGAGGGCGCTGCTCCTCCTTTACTGGAGCCAGCTCCTTGGAAAACAGCACCAGTGGACAAACTCTCCTTTTTTTCCCTTTTTTTTTTTTTTTTTAATTTGTCAGTGAGTATATGTGCATTAACTCAAAACTAAATGGCATGTGGGTCTTGTCATGGTGCTTGTTGAGTGCAGGAAAATGACAGATTACCATTTGCCATCCACCCTTGCTGATGTTTTACCATCTATAAATGGCGTGCGTGCATGCTCTTCCATGGCTTACGGCCATACCACCCTGAATACGCCCGATCTCGTCCGATCTCGGAAGCTAAGCAGGGTCGGGCCGGGTCAGTACTTGCATGGGAGACCGCCTGGGAATACCCGGTGCTGTAAGCTTTTTATTCTCACCTTTCATCAGCAGAGGGCGCTGCTCCTCCTTTACTGGAGCCAGCTCCTTGGAAAACAGCACCAGTGGACAAACTCTCTTTTTTTTTTTCTTTTTTTTTTTTTTTTAATTTGTCAATGAGTATATGTGCATTAACTGAAAAATAAATGGCGTGTGGGTCTTGTCATGGCGCTTGTTGAGTGCAGGAAAATGACAGATTACCATTTGCCATCCACCCTTGCTGATGTTTTACCATCTATAAATGGCGTGCGTGCATGCTCTTCCATGGCTTACGGCCATACCACCCTGAATACGCCCGATCTCGTCCGATCTCGGAAGCTAAGCAGGGTCGGGCCGGGTCAGTACTTGGATGGGAGACCGCCTGGGAATACCCGGTGCTGTAAGCTTTTTATTCTCACCTTTCATCAGCAGAGGGCGCTGCTCCTCCTTTACTGGAGCCAGCTCCTTGGAAAACAGTACCAGTGGACAAACTCTCCTTTTTTTCCCTTTTTTTTCCTTTTTTGTTTTTTTTAATTTCTCAATGAGTATGTGTGCATTAACTCAAAACTAAATGGCGTGTGGGTCTTGTCATGGCGCTTGTTGAGTGCAGGAAAATGACAGATTACCATTTGCCATCCACCCTTGCTGATGTTTTACCATCTATAAATGGCGTGCGTGCATGCTCTTCCATGGCTTACGGCCATACCACCCTGAATACGCCCGATCTCGTCTGATCTCGGAAGCTAAGCAGGGTCGGGCCGGGTCAGTACTTGGATGGGAGACCGCCTGGGAATACCCGGTGCTGTAAGCTTTTTATTCTCACCTTTCATCAGCAGAGGGCGCTGCTCCTCCTTTACTGGAGCCAGCTCCTTGGAAAACAGCACCAGTGGACAAACTGTCTTTTTTTTTTTCTTTTTTTTTTTTTTTTAATTTGTCAGTGAGTATATGTGCATTAACTGTAAAATAAATGGCGTGTGGGTCTTGTCATGGCGCTTGTTGAGTGCAGGAAAATGACAGATTACCATTTGCCATCCACCCTTGCTGATGTTTTACCATCTATAAATGGCGTGCGTGCATGCTCTTCCATGGCTTACGGCCATACCACCCTGAATACGCCCGATCTCGTCCGATCTCGGAAGCTAAGCAGGGTCGGGCCGGGTCAGTACTTGGATGGGAGACCGCCTGGGAATACCCGGTGCTGTAAGCTTTTTATTCTCACCTTTCATCAGCAGAGGGCGCTGCTCCTCCTTTACTGGAGCCAGCTCCTTGGAAAACAGTACCAGTGGACAAACTCTCCTTTTTTTCCCTTTTTTTTCCTTTTTTGTTTTTTTTAATTTCTCAATGAGTATGTGTGCATTAACTCAAAACTAAATGGCGTGTGGGTCTTGTCATGGTGCTTGTTGAGTGCAGGAAAATGACAGATTACCATTTGCCATCCACCCTTGCTGATGTTTTACCATCTATAAATGGCGTGCGTGCATGCTCTTCCATGGCTTACGGCCATACCA
This sequence comes from Epinephelus lanceolatus, assembly GCF_041903045.1. NCBI lineage: Eukaryota > Metazoa > Chordata > Actinopteri > Perciformes > Serranidae > Epinephelus > Epinephelus lanceolatus. The sequence continues at coordinate 31,967,732 of NC_135755.1, read as the reverse complement.
CCCTGAATACGCCCGATCTCGTCCGATCTCGGAAGCTAAGCAGGGTCGGGCCGGGTCAGTACTTGGATGGGAGACCGCCTGGGAATACCCGGTGCTGTAAGCTTTTTATTCTCACCTTTCATCAGCAGAGGGCGCTGCTCCTCCTTTACTGGAGCCAGCTCCTTGGAAAACAGCACCAGTGGACAAACTCTCTTTTTTTTTTTGTTTTAATTTGTCAGTGAGTATATGTGCATTAACTGAAAACTAAATGGCGTGTGGGTCTTGTCATGGCGCTTGTTGAGTGCAGGAAAATGACAGATTACCATTTGCCATCCACCCTTGCTGATGTTTTACCATCTATAAATGGCGTGCGTGCATGCTCTTCCATGGCTTACGGCCATACCACCCTGAATACGCCCGATCTCGTCCGATCTCGGAAGCTAAGCAGGGTCGGGCCGGGTCAGTACTTGGATGGGAGACCGCCTGGGAATACCCGGTGCTGTAAGCTTTTTATTCTCACCTTTCATCAGCAGAGGGCGCTGCTCCTCCTTTACTGGAGCCAGCTCCTTGGAAAACAGCACCAGTGGACAAACTCTCCTTTTTTTCCCTTTTTTTTCCTTTTTTGTTTTTTTTAATTTCTCAATGAGTATATGTGCATTAACTCAAAACTAAATGGCGTGTGGGTCTTGTCATGGTGCTTGTTGAGTGCAGGAAAATGACAGATTACCATTTGCCATCCACCCTTGCTGATGTTTTACCATCTATAAATGGCATGCGTGCATGCTCTTCCATGGCTTACGGCCATACCACCCTGAATACGCCCGATCTCGTCCGATCTCGGAAGCTAAGCAGGGTCGGGCCGGGTCAGTACTTGCATGGGAGACCGCCTGGGAATACCCGGTGCTGTAAGCTTTTTATTCTCACCTTTCATCAGCAGAGGGCGCTGCTCCTCCTTTACTGGAGCCAGCTCCTTGGAAAACAGCACCAGTGGACAAACTCTCTTTTTTTTTTTGTTTTAATTTGTCAGTGAGTATATGTGCATTAACTGAAAACTAAATGGCGTGTGGGTCTTGTCATGGCGCTTGTTGAGTGCAGGAAAATGACAGATTACCATTTGCCATCCACCCTTGCTGATGTTTTACCATCTATAAATGGCGTGCGTGCATGCCCTTCCATGGCTTACGGCCATACCACCCTGAATACGCCCGATCTCGTCCGATCTCGGAAGCTAAGCAGGGTCGGGCCGGGTCAGTACTTGGATGGGAGACCGCCTGGGAATACCCGGTGCTGTAAGCTTTTTATTCTCACCTTTCATCAGCAGAGGGCGCTGCTCCTCCTTTACTGGAGCCAACTCCTTGGAAAACAGCACCAGTGGACAAACTCTCCTTTTTTTCCCTTTTTTTTCCTTTTTTGTTTTTTTTTAATTTCTCAATGAGTATATGTGCATTAACTCAAAACTAAATGGCATGTGGGTCTTGTCATGGTGCTTGTTGAGTGCAGGAAAATGACAGATTACCATTTGCCATCCACCCTTGCTGCTGTTTTACCATCTATAAATGGCGTACGTGCATGCTCTTCCATTGCTTACGGCCATACCACCCTGAATACGCCCGATCTCGTCCGATCTCGGAAGCTAAGCATGGTTGGGCCGGGTCAGTACTTGGATGGGAGACCGCCTGGGAATACCCGGTGCTGTAAGCTTTTTATTCTCACCTTTCATCAGCAAAGGGCGCTGCTCCTCCTTTACTGGAGCCAGCTCCTTGGAAAACAGCACCAGTGGACAAACTCTCTTTTTTTTTTTTTTTAATTTGTCAGTGAGTATATGTGCATTAACTGAAAACTAAATGGCGTGTGGGTCTTGTCATGGCGCTTGTTGAGTGCAGGAAAATAACAGATTACCATTTGCCATCCACCCTTGCTGATGTTTTACCATCTATAAATGGCGTGCGTGCATGCTCTTCCATGGCTTACGGCCATACCACCCTGAATACGCCCGATCTCGTCCGATCTCGGAAGCTAAGCAGGGTCGGGCCGGGTCAGTACTTGGATGGGAGACCGCCTGGGAATACCCGGTGCTGTAAGCTTTTTATTCTCACCTTTCATCAGCAGAGGGCGCTGCTCCTCCTTTACTGGAGCCAGCTCCTTGGAAAACAGCACCAGTGGACAAACTCTCCTTTTTTTCCCTTTTTTTTCCTTTTTTGTTTTTTTAATTTCTCAATGAGTATATGTGCATTAACTCAAAACTAAATGGCGTGTGGGTCTTGTCATGGTGCTTGTTGAGTGCAGGAAAATGACAGATTACCATTTGCCATCCACCCTTGCTGATGTTTTACCATCTATAAATGGCGTGCGTGCATGCTCTTCCATGGCTTACGGCCATACCACCCTGAATACGCCCGATCTCGTCCGATCTCGGAAGCTAAGCAGGGTCGGGCCGGGTCAGTACTTGGATGGGAGACCGCCTGGGAATACCCGGTGCTGTAAGCTTTTTATTCTCACCTTTCATCAGCAGAGGGCGCTGCTCCTCCTTTACTGGAGCCAACTCCTTGGAAAACAGCACCAGTGGACAAACTATCCTTTTTTTCCCTTTTTTTTCCTTTTTTGTTTTTTTTTAATTTCTCAATGAGTATATGTGCATTAACTCAAAACTAAATGGCATGTGGGTCTTGTCATGGTGCTTGTTGAGTGCAGGAAAATGACAGATTACCATTTGCCATCCACCCTTGCTGCTGTTTTACCATCTATAAATGGCGTACGTGCATGCTCTTCCATTGCTTACGGCCATACCACCCTGAATACGCCCGATCTCGTCCGATCTCGGAAGCTAAGCAGGGTTGGGCCGGGTCAGTACTTGGATGGGAGACCGCCTGGGAATACCCGGTGCTGTAAGCTTTTTATTCTCACCTTTCATCAGCAAAGGGCGCTGCTCCTCCTTTACTGGAGCCAGCTCCTTGGAAAACAGCACCAGTGGACAAACTCTCTTTTTTTTTTTTTTTAATTTGTCAGTGAGTATATGTGCATTAACTCAAAACTAAATGGCGTGTGGGTCTTGTCATGGTGCTTGTTGAGTGCAGGAAAATGACAGATTACCATTTGCCATCCACCCTTGCTGATGTTTTACCATCTATAAAAGGCGTGCGTGCATGCTCTTCCATGGCTTACGGCCATACCACCCTGAATACGCCCGATCTCGTCTGATCTCGGAAGCTAAGCAGGGTCGGGCCGGGTCAGTACTTGGATGGGAGACCGCCTGGGAATACCTGGTGCTGTAAGCTTTTTATTCTCACCTTTCATCAGCAGAGGGCGCTGCTCCTCCTTTACTGGAGCCAGCTCCTTGGAAAACAGTACCAGTGGACAAACTCTCCTTTTTTTCCCTTTTTTTTCCTTTTTTGTTTTTTTTAATTTCTCAATGAGTACGTGTGCATTAACTCAAAACTAAATGGCGTGTGGGTCTTGTCATGGTGCTTGTTGAGTGCAGGAAAATGACAGATTACCATTTGCCATCCACCCTTGCTGATGTTTTACCATCTATAAATGGCGTGCGTGCATGCTCTTCCATGGCTTACGGCCATACCACCCTGAATACGCCCGATCTCGTCCGATCTCGGAAGCTAAGCAGGGTCGGGCCGGGTCAGTACTTGGATGGGAGACCGCCTGGGAATACCCGGTGCTGTAAGCTTTTTATTCTCACCTTTCATCAGCAGAGGGCGCTGCTCCTCCTTTACTGGAGCCAGCTCCTTGGAAAACAGCACCAGTGGACAAACTCTCCTTTTTTTCCCTTTTTTTTCCTTTTTTTTTTTTTTTAATTTCTCAATGAGTATATGTGCATTAACTCAAAACTAAATGGCGTGTGGGTCTTGTCATGGTGCTTGTTGAGTGCAGGAAAATGACAGATTACCATTTGCCATCCACCCTTGCTGATGTTTTACCATCTATAAATGGCGTGCGTGCATGCTCTTCCATGGCTTACGGCCATACCACCCTGAATACGCCCGATCTCGTCCGATCTCGGAAGCTAAGCAGGGTCGGGCCGGGTCAGTACTTGGATGGGAGACCGCCTGGGAATACCCGGTGCTGTAAGCTTTTTATTCTCACCTTTCATCAGCAGAGGGCGCTGCTCCTCCTTTACTGGAGCCAGCTCCTTGGAAAACAGCACCAGTGGACAAACTCTCTTTTTTTTTTTGTTTTAATTTGTCAGTGAGTATATGTGCATTAACTGAAAACTAAATGGCGTGTGGGTCTTGTCATGGCGCTTGTTGAGTGCAGGAAAATGACAGATTACCATTTGCCATCCACCCTTGCTGATGTTTTACCATCTATAAATGGCGTGCGTGCATGCTCTTCCATGGCTTACGGCCATACCACCCTGAATACGCCCGATCTCATCCGATCTCGGAAGCTAAGCAGGGTCGGGCCGGGTCAGTACTTGGATGGGAGACCGCCTGGGAATACCCGGTGCTGTAAGCTTTTTATTCTCACCTTTCATCAGCAGAGGGCGCTGCTCCTCCTTTACTGGAGCCAGCTCCTTGGAAAACAGCACCAGTGGACAAACTCTCCTTTTTTTCCCTTTTTTTTTTTTTTTTTAATTTGTCAGTGAGTATATGTGCATTAACTCAAAACTAAATGGCATGTGGGTCTTGTCATGGTGCTTGTTGAGTGCAGGAAAATGACAGATTACCATTTGCCATCCACCCTTGCTGATGTTTTACCATCTATAAATGGCGTGCGTGCATGCTCTTCCATGGCTTACGGCCATACCACCCTGAATACGCCCGATCTCGTCCGATCTCGGAAGCTAAGCAGGGTCGGGCCGGGTCAGTACTTGCATGGGAGACCGCCTGGGAATACCCGGTGCTGTAAGCTTTTTATTCTCACCTTTCATCAGCAGAGGGCGCTGCTCCTCCTTTACTGGAGCCAGCTCCTTGGAAAACAGCACCAGTGGACAAACTCTCTTTTTTTTTTTTTTTAATTTGTCAGTGAGTATATGTGCATTAACTGAAAACTAAATGGCGTGTGGGTCTTGTCATGGCGCTTGTTGAGTGCAGGAAAATGACAGATTACCATTTGCCATCCACCCTTGCTGATGTTTTACCATCTATAAATGGCGTGCGTGCATGCTCTTCCATGGCTTACGGCCATACCACCCTGAATACGCCCGATCTCGTCCGATCTCGGAAGCTAAGCAGGGTCGGGCCGGGTCAGTACTTGGATGGGAGACCGCCTGGGAATACCCGGTGCTGTAAGCTTTTTATTCTCACCTTTCATCAGCAGAGGGCGCTGCTCCTCCTTTACTGGAGCCAGCTCCTTGGAAAACAGCACCAGTGGACAAACTCTCTTTTTTTTTTTTTTTTTCCTTTTTTGTTTTTTTTAATTTCTCAATGAGTATGTGTGCATTAACTCAAAACTAAATGGCGTGTGGGTCTTGTCATGGTGCTTGTTGAGTGCAGGAAAATGACAGATTACCATTTGCCATCCACCCTTGCTGATGTTTTACCATCTATAAATGGCGTGCGTGCATGCTCTTCCATGGCTTACGGCCATACCACCCTGAATACGCCCGATCTCGTCCGATCTCGGAAGCTAAGCAGGGTCGGGCCGGGTCAGTACTTGGATGGGAGACCGCCTGGGAATACCCGGTGCTGTAAGCTTTTTATTCTCACCTTTCATCAGCAGAGGGCGCTGCTCCTCCTTTACTGGAGCCAGCTCCTTGGAAAACAGCACCAGTGGACAAACTCTCTTTTTTTTTTTTTTTTTCCTTTTTTGTTTTTTTTAATTTCTCAATGAGTATGTGTGCATTAACTCAAAACTAAATGGCGTGTGGGTCTTGTCATGGTGCTTGTTGAGTGCAGGAAAATGACAGATTACCATTTGCCATCCACCCTTGCTGATGTTTTACCATCTATAAATGGCGTGCGTGCATGCTCTTCCATGGCTTACGGCCATACCACCCTGAATACGCCCGATCTCGTCTGATCTCGGAAGCTAAGCAGGGTCGGGCCGGGTCAGTACTTGGATGGGAGACCGCCTGGGAATACCCGGTGCTGTAAGCTTTTTATTCTCACCTTTCATCAGCAGAGGGCGCTGCTCCTCCTTTACTGGAGCCAGCTCCTTGGAAAACAGCACCAGTGGACAAACTCTCTTTTTTTTTTTTTTTTAATTTGTCAGTGAGTATATGTGCATTAACTGAAAACTAAATGGCGTGTGGGTCTTGTCATGGCGCTTGTTGAGTGCAGGAAAATGACAGATTACCATTTGCCATCCACCCTTGCTGATGTTTTACCATCTATAAATGGCGTGCGTGCATGCTCTTCCATGGCTTACGGCCATACCACCCTGAATACGCCCGATCTCGTCCGATCTCGGAAGCTAAGCAGGGTCGGGCCGGGTCAGTACTTGGATGGGAGACCGCCTGGGAATACCCGGTGCTGTAAGCTTTTTATTCTCACCTTTCATCAGCAGAGGGCGCTGCTCCTCCTTTACTGGAGCCAGCTCCTTGGAAAACAGTACCAGTGGACAAACTCTCCTTTTTTTCCCTTTTTTTTCCTTTTTTGTTTTTTTTAATTTCTCAATGAGTATGTGTGCATTAACTCAAAACTAAATGGCGTGTGGGTCTTGTCATGGTGCTTGTTGAGTGCAGGAAAATGACAGATTACCATTTGCCATCCACCCTTGCTGATGTTTTACCATCTATAAATGGCGTGCGTGCATGCTCTTCCATGGCTTACGGCCATACCACCCTGAATACGCCCGATCTCGTCTGATCTCGGAAGCTAAGCAGGGTCGGGCCGGGTCAGTACTTGGATGGGAGACCGCCTGGGAATACCCGGTGCTGTAAGCTTTTTATTCTCACCTTTCATCAGCAGAGGGCGCTGCTCCTCCTTTACTGGAGCCAGCTCCTTGGAAAACAGCACCAGTGGACAAACTCTCTTTTTTTTTTTTTTTTAATTTGTCAGTGAGTATATGTGCATTAACTGAAAACTAAATGGCGTGTGGGTCTTGTCATGGCGCTTGTTGAGTGCAGGAAAATGACAGATTACCATTTGCCATCCACCCTTGCTGATGTTTTACCATCTATAAATGGCGTGCGTGCATGCTCTTCCATGGCTTACGGCCATACCACCCTGAATACGCCCGATCTCGTCCGATCTCGGAAGCTAAGCAGGGTCGGGCCGGGTCAGTACTTGGATGGGAGACCGTCTGGGAATACCCGGTGCTGTAAGCTTTTTATTCTCACCTTTCATCAGCAGAGGGCGCTGCTCCTCCTTTACTGGAGCCAGCTCCTTGGAAAACAGCACCAGTGGACAAACTCTCCTTTTTTTCCCTTTTTTTTCCTTTTTTGTTTTTTTTAATTTCTCAATGAGTATATGTGCATTAACTCAAAACTAAATGGCGTGTGGGTCTTGTCATGGTGCTTGTTGAGTGCAGGAAAATGACAGATTACCATTTGCCATCCACCCTTGCTGATGTTTTACCATCTATAAATGGCGTGCGTGCATGCTCTTCCATGGCTTACGGCCATACCACCCTGAATACGCCCGATCTCGTCCGATCTCGGAAGCTAAGCAGGGTCGGGCCGGGTCAGTACTTGGATGGGAGACCGCCTGGGAATACCCGGTGCTGTAAGCTTTTTATTCTCACCTTTCATCAGCAGAGGGCGCTGCTCCTCCTTTACTGGAGCCAGCTCCTTGGAAAACAGCACCAGTGGACAAACTCTCCTTTTTTTCCCTTTTTTTTTTTTTTTTAATTTGTCAGTGAGTATATGTGCATTAACTCAAAACTAAATGGCATGTGGGTCTTGTCATGGTGCTTGTTGAGTGCAGGAAAATGACAGATTACCATTTGCCATCCACCCTTGCTGATGTTTTACCATCTATAAATGGCGTGCGTGCATGCTCTTCCATGGCTTACGGCCATACCACCCTGAATACGCCCGATCTCGTCCGATCTCGGAAGCTAAGCAGGGTCGGGCCGGGTCAGTACTTGCATGGGAGACCGCCTGGGAATACCCGGTGCTGTAAGCTTTTTATTCTCACCTTTCATCAGCAGAGGGCGCTGCTCCTCCTTTACTGGAGCCAGCTCCTTGGAAAACAGCACCAGTGGACAAACTCTCTTTTTTTTTTTTTTTAATTTGTCAGTGAGTATATGTGCATTAACTGAAAACTAAATGGCGTGTGGGTCTTGTCATGGCGCTTGTTGAGTGCAGGAAAATGACAGATTACCATTTGCCATCCACCCTTGCTGATGTTTTACCATCTATAAATGGCGTGCGTGCATGCTCTTCCATGGCTTACGGCCATACCACCCTGAATACGCCCGATCTCGTCCGATCTCGGAAGCTAAGCAGGGTCGGGCCGGGTCAGTACTTGGATGGGAGACCGCCTGGGAATACCCGGTGCTGTAAGCTTTTTATTCTCACCTTTCATCAGCAGAGGGCGCTGCTCCTCCTTTACTGGAGCCAGCTCCTTGGAAAACAGCACCAGTGGACAAACTCTCCTTTTTTTCCCTTTTTTTTCCTTTTTTGTTTTTTTTAATTTCTCAATGAGTATATGTGCATTAACTCAAAACTAAATGGCGTGTGGGTCTTGTCATGGTGCTTGTTGAGTGCAGGAAAATGACAGATTACCATTTGCCATCCACCCTTGCTGATGTTTTACCATCTATAAATGGCGTGCGTGCATGCTCTTCCATGGCTTACGGCCATACCACCCTGAATACGCCCGATCTCGTCCGATCTCGGAAGCTAAGCAGGGTCGGGCCGGGTCAGTACTTGGATGGGAGACCGCCTGGGAATACCCGGTGCTGTAAGCTTTTTATTCTCACCTTTCATCAGCAGAGGGCGCTGCTCCTCCTTTACTGGAGCCAGCTCCTTGGAAAACAGCACCAGTGGACAAACTCTCTTTTTTTTTTTGTTTTAATTTGTCAGTGAGTATATGTGCATTAACTGAAAACTAAATGGCGTGTGGGTCTTGTCATGGCGCTTGTTGAGTGCAGGAAAATGACAGATTACCATTTGCCATCCACCCTTGCTGATGTTTTACCATCTATAAATGGCGTGCGTGCATGCTCTTCCATGGCTTACGGCCATACCACCCTGAATACGCCCGATCTCGTCCGATCTCGGAAGCTAAGCAGGGTCGGGCCGGGTCAGTACTTGGATGGGAGACCGCCTGGGAATACCCGGTGCTGTAAGCTTTTTATTCTCACCTTTCATCAGCAGAGGGCGCTGCTCCTCCTTTACTGGAGCCAGCTCCTTGGAAAACAGCACCAGTGGACAAACTCTCTTTTTTTTTTTTTTTTTCCTTTTTTGTTTTTTTTAATTTCTCAATGAGTATGTGTGCATTAACTCAAAACTAAATGGCGTGTGGGTCTTGTCATGGTGCTTGTTGAGTGCAGGAAAATGACAGATTACCATTTGCCATCCACCCTTGCTGATGTTTTACCATCTATAAATGGCGTGCGTGCATGCTCTTCCATGGCTTACGGCCATACCACCCTGAATACGCCCGATCTCGTCCGATCTCGGAAGCTAAGCAGGGTCGGGCCGGGTCAGTACTTGGATGGGAGACCGCCTGGGAATACCCGGTGCTGTAAGCTTTTTATTCTCACCTTTCATCAGCAGAGGGCGCTGCTCCTCCTTTACTGGAGCCAGCTCCTTGGAAAACAGCACCAGTGGACAAACTCTCTTTTTTTTTTTTTTTTTCCTTTTTTGTTTTTTTTAATTTCTCAATGAGTATGTGTGCATTAACTCAAAACTAAATGGCGTGTGGGTCTTGTCATGGTGCTTGTTGAGTGCAGGAAAATGACAGATTACCATTTGCCATCCACCCTTGCTGATGTTTTACCATCTATAAATGGCGTGCGTGCATGCTCTTCCATGGCTTACGGCCATACCACCCTGAATACGCCCGATCTCGTCTGATCTCGGAAGCTAAGCAGGGTCGGGCCGGGTCAGTACTTGGATGGGAGACCGCCTGGGAATACCCGGTGCTGTAAGCTTTTTATTCTCACCTTTCATCAGCAGAGGGCGCTGCTCCTCCTTTACTGGAGCCAGCTCCTTGGAAAACAGCACCAGTGGACAAACTCTCTTTTTTTTTTTTTTTTAATTTGTCAGTGAGTATATGTGCATTAACTGAAAACTAAATGGCGTGTGGGTCTTGTCATGGCGCTTGTTGAGTGCAGGAAAATGACAGATTACCATTTGCCATCCACCCTTGCTGATGTTTTACCATCTATAAATGGCGTGCGTGCATGCTCTTCCATGGCTTACGGCCATACCACCCTGAATACGCCCGATCTCGTCCGATCTCGGAAGCTAAGCAGGGTCGGGCCGGGTCAGTACTTGGATGGGAGACCGTCTGGGAATACCCGGTGCTGTAAGCTTTTTATTCTCACCTTTCATCAGCAGAGGGCGCTGCTCCTCCTTTACTGGAGCCAGCTCCTTGGAAAACAGCACCAGTGGACAAACTCTCCTTTTTTTCCCTTTTTTTTCCTTTTTTGTTTTTTTTAATTTCTCAATGAGTATATGTGCATTAACTCAAAACTAAATGGCGTGTGGGTCTTGTCATGGTGCTTGTTGAGTGCAGGAAAATGACAGATTACCATTTGCCATCCACCCTTGCTGATGTTTTACCATCTATAAATGGCGTGCGTGCATGCTCTTCCATGGCTTACGGCCATACCACCCTGAATACGCCCGATCTCGTCCGATCTCGGAAGCTAAGCAGGGTCGGGCCGGGTCAGTACTTGGATGGGAGACCGCCTGGGAATACCCGGTGCTGTAAGCTTTTTATTCTCACCTTTCATCAGCAGAGGGCGCTGCTCCTCCTTTACTGGAGCCAGCTCCTTGGAAAACAGCACCAGTGGACAAACTCTCCTTTTTTTCCCTTTTTTTTTTTTTTTTTAATTTGTCAGTGAGTATATGTGCATTAACTCAAAACTAAATGGCATGTGGGTCTTGTCATGGTGCTTGTTGAGTGCAGGAAAATGACAGATTACCATTTGCCATCCACCCTTGCTGATGTTTTACCATCTATAAATGGCGTGCGTGCATGCTCTTCCATGGCTTACGGCCATACCACCCTGAATACGCCCGATCTCGTCCGATCTCGGAAGCTAAGCAGGGTCGGGCCGGGTCAGTACTTGCATGGGAGACCGCCTGGGAATACCCGGTGCTGTAAGCTTTTTATTCTCACCTTTCATCAGCAGAGGGCGCTGCTCCTCCTTTACTGGAGCCAGCTCCTTGGAAAACAGCACCAGTGGACAAACTCTCTTTTTTTTTTTTTTTAATTTGTCAGTGAGTATATGTGCATTAACTGAAAACTAAATGGCGTGTGGGTCTTGTCATGGCGCTTGTTGAGTGCAGGAAAATGACAGATTACCATTTGCCATCCACCCTTGCTGATGTTTTACCATCTATAAATGGCGTGCGTGCATGCTCTTCCATGGCTTACGGCCATACCACCCTGAATACGCCCGATCTCGTCCGATCTCGGAAGCTAAGCAGGGTCGGGCCGGGTCAGTACTTGGATGGGAGACCGCCTGGGAATACCCGGTGCTGTAAGCTTTTTATTCTCACCTTTCATCAGCAGAGGGCGCTGCTCCTCCTTTACTGGAGCCAGCTCCTTGGAAAACAGCACCAGTGGACAAACTCTCCTTTTTTTCCCTTTTTTTTCCTTTTTTGTTTTTTTTAATTTCTCAATGAGTATATGTGCATTAACTCAAAACTAAATGGCGTGTGGGTCTTGTCATGGTGCTTGTTGAGTGCAGGAAAATGACAGATTACCATTTGCCATCCACCCTTGCTGATGTTTTACCATCTATAAATGGCGTGCGTGCATGCTCTTCCATGGCTTACGGCCATACCACCCTGAATACGCCCGATCTCGTCCGATCTCGGAAGCTAAGCAGGGTCGGGCCGGGTCAGTACTTGGATGGGAGACCGCCTGGGAATACCCGGTGCTGTAAGCTTTTTATTCTCACCTTTCATCAGCAGAGGGCGCTGCTCCTCCTTTACTGGAGCCAGCTCCTTGGAAAACAGCACCAGTGGACAAACTCTCTTTTTTTTTTTGTTTTAATTTGTCAGTGAGTATATGTGCATTAACTGAAAACTAAATGGCGTGTGGGTCTTGTCATGGCGCTTGTTGAGTGCAGGAAAATGACAGATTACCATTTGCCATCCACCCTTGCTGATGTTTTACCATCTATAAATGGCGTGCGTGCATGCTCTTCCATGGCTTACGGCCATACCACCCTGAATACGCCCGATCTCGTCCGATCTCGGAAGCTAAGCAGGGTCGGGCCGGGTCAGTACTTGGATGGGAGACCGCCTGGGAATACCCGGTGCTGTAAGCTTTTTATTCTCACCTTTCATCAGCAGAGGGCGCTGCTCCTCCTTTACTGGAGCCAGCTCCTTGGAAAACAGCACCAGTGGACAAACTCTCTTTTTTTTTTTTTTTTTCCTTTTTTGTTTTTTTTAATTTCTCAATGAGTATGTGTGCATTAACTCAAAACTAAATGGCGTGTGGGTCTTGTCATGGTGCTTGTTGAGTGCAGGAAAATGACAGATTACCATTTGCCATCCACCCTTGCTGATGTTTTACCATCTATAAATGGCGTGCGTGCATGCTCTTCCATGGCTTACGGCCATACCACCCTGAATACGCCCGATCTCGTCCGATCTCGGAAGCTAAGCAGGGTCGGGCCGGGTCAGTACTTGGATGGGAGACCGCCTGGGAATACCCGGTGCTGTAAGCTTTTTATTCTCACCTTTCATCAGCAGAGGGCGCTGCTCCTCCTTTACTGGAGCCAGCTCCTTGGAAAACAGCACCAGTGGACAAACTCTCTTTTTTTTTTTTTTTTTTCCTTTTTTGTTTTTTTTAATTTCTCAATGAGTATGTGTGCTTTAACTCAAAACTAAATGGCGTGTGGGTCTTGTCATGGTGCTTGTTGAGTGCAGGAAAATGACAGATTACCATTTGCCATCCACCCTTGCTGATGTTTTACCATCTATAAATGGCGTGCGTGCATGCTCTTCCATGGCTTACGGCCATACCACCCTGAATACGCCCGATCTCGTCTGATCTCGGAAGCTAAGCAGGGTCGGGCCGGGTCAGTACTTGGATGGGAGACCGCCTGGGAATACCCGGTGCTGTAAGCTTTTTATTCTCACCTTTCATCAGCAGAGGGCGCTGCTCCTCCTTTACTGGAGCCAGCTCCTTGGAAAACAGCACCAGTGGACAAACTCTCTTTTTTTTTTTTTTTTAATTTGTCAGTGAGTATATGTGCATTAACTGAAAACTAAATGGCGTGTGGGTCTTGTCATGGCGCTTGTTGAGTGCAGGAAAATGACAGATTACCATTTGCCATCCACCCTTGCTGATGTTTTACCATCTATAAATGGCGTGCGTGCATGCTCTTCCATGGCTTACGGCCATACCACCCTGAATACGCCCGATCTCGTCCGATCTCGGAAGCTAAGCAGGGTCGGGCCGGGTCAGTACTTGGATGGGAGACCGCCTGGGAATACCCGGTGCTGTAAGCTTTTTATTCTCACCTTTCATCAGCAGAGGGCGCTGCTCCTCCTTTACTGGAGCCAGCTCCTTGGAAAACAGTACCAGTGGACAAACTCTCCTTTTTTTCCCTTTTTTTTCCTTTTTTGTTTTTTTTAATTTCTCAATGAGTATGTGTGCATTAACTCAAAACTAAATGGCGTGTGGGTCTTGTCATGGTGCTTGTTGAGTGCAGGAAAATGACAGATTACCATTTGCCATCCACCCTTGCTGATGTTTTACCATCTATAAATGGCGTGCGTGCATGCTCTTCCATGGCTTACGGCCATACCACCCTGAATACGCCCGATCTCGTCTGATCTCGGAAGCTAAGCAGGGTCGGGCCGGGTCAGTACTTGGATGGGAGACCGCCTGGGAATACCCGGTGCTGTAAGCTTTTTATTCTCACCTTTCATCAGCAGAGGGCGCTGCTCCTCCTTTACTGGAGCCAGCTCCTTGGAAAACAGCACCAGTGGACAAACTCTCTTTTTTTTTTTTTTTTAATTTGTCAGTGAGTATATGTGCATTAACTGAAAACTAAATGGCGTGTGGGTCTTGTCATGGCGCTTGTTGAGTGCAGGAAAATGACAGATTACCATTTGCCATCCACCCTTGCTGATGTTTTACCATCTATAAATGGCGTGCGTGCATGCTCTTCCATGGCTTACGGCCATACCACCCTGAATACGCCCGATCTCGTCCGATCTCGGAAGCTAAGCAGGGTCGGGCCGGGTCAGTACTTGGATGGGAGACCGTCTGGGAATACCCGGTGCTGTAAGCTTTTTATTCTCACCTTTCATCAGCAGAGGGCGCTGCTCCTCCTTTACTGGAGCCAGCTCCTTGGAAAACAGCACCAGTGGACAAACTCTCCTTTTTTTCCCTTTTTTTTCCTTTTTTGTTTTTTTTAATTTCTCAATGAGTATATGTGCATTAACTCAAAACTAAATGGCGTGTGGGTCTTGTCATGGTGCTTGTTGAGTGCAGGAAAATGACAGATTACCATTTGCCATCCACCCTTGCTGATGTTTTACCATCTATAAATGGCGTGCGTGCATGCTCTTCCATGGCTTACGGCCATACCACCCTGAATACGCCCGATCTCGTCCGATCTCGGAAGCTAAGCAGGGTCGGGCCGGGTCAGTACTTGGATGGGAGACCGCCTGGGAATACCCGGTGCTGTAAGCTTTTTATTCTCACCTTTCATCAGCAGAGGGCGCTGCTCCTCCTTTACTGGAGCCAGCTCCTTGGAAAACAGCACCAGTGGACAAACTCTCTTTTTTTTTTTGTTTTAATTTGTCAGTGAGTATATGTGCATTAACTGAAAACTAAATGGCGTGTGGGTCTTGTCATGGCGCTTGTTGAGTGCAGGAAAATGACAGATTACCATTTGCCATCCACCCTTGCTGATGTTTTACCATCTATAAATGGCGTGCGTGCATGCTCTTCCATGGCTTACGGCCATACCACCCTGAATACGCCCGATCTCGTCCGATCTCGGAAGCTAAGCAGGGTCGGGCCGGGTCAGTACTTGGATGGGAGACCGCCTGGGAATACCCGGTGCTGTAAGCTTTTTATTCTCACCTTTCATCAGCAGAGGGCGCTGCTCCTCCTTTACTGGAGCCAGCTCCTTGGAAAACAGCACCAGTGGACAAACTCTCTTTTTTTTTTTTTTTTAATTTGTCAGTGAGTATATGTGCATTAACTGAAAACTAAATGGCGTGTGGGTCTTGTCATGGCGCTTGTTGAGTGCAGGAAAATGACAGATTACCATTTGCCATCCACCCTTGCTGATGTTTTACCATCTATAAATGGCGTGCGTGCATGCTCTTCCATGGCTTACGGCCATACCACCCTGAATACGCCCGATCTCGTCCGATCTCGGAAGCTAAGCAGGGTCGGGCCGGGTCAGTACTTGGATGGGAGACCGCCTGGGAATACCCGGTGCTGTAAGCTTTTTATTCTCACCTTTCATCAGCAGAGGGCGCTGCTCCTCCTTTACTGGAGCCAGCTCCTTGGAAAACAGTACCAGTGGACAAACTCTCCTTTTTTTCCCTTTTTTTTCCTTTTTTGTTTTTTTTAATTTCTCAATGAGTATGTGTGCATTAACTCAAAACTAAATGGCGTGTGGGTCTTGTCATGGTGCTTGTTGAGTGCAGGAAAATGACAGATTACCATTTGCCATCCACCCTTGCTGATGTTTTACCATCTATAAATGGCGTGCGTGCATGCTTTTCCATGGCTTACGGCCATACCACCCTGAATACGCCCGATCTCGTCCGATCTCGGAAGCTAAGCAGGGTCGGGCCGGGTCAGTACTTGGATGGGAGACCGCCTGGGAATACCCGGTGCTGTAAGCTTTTTATTCTCACCTTTCATCAGCAGAGGGCGCTGCTCCTCCTTTACTGGAGCCAGCTCCTTGGAAAACAGCACCAGTGGACAAACTCTCTTTTTTTTTTTGTTTTAATTTGTCAGTGAGTATATGTGCATTAACTGAAAAATAAATGGCGTGTGGGTCTTGTCATGGCGCTTGTTGAGTGCAGGAAAATGACAGATTACCATTTGCCATCCACCCTTGCTGATGTTTTACCATCTATAAATGGCGTGCGTGCATGCCCTTCCATGGCTTACGGCCATACCACCCTGAATACGCCCGATCTCGTCCGATCTCGGAAGCTAAGCAGGGTCGGGCCGGGTCAGTACTTGGATGGGAGACCGCCTGGGAATACCCGGTGCTGTAAGCTTTTTATTCTCACCTTTCATCAGCAGAGGGCGCTGCTCCTCCTTTACTGGAGCCAACTCCTTGGAAAACAGCACCAGTGGACAAACTCTCCTTTTTTTCCCTTTTTTTTCCTTTTTTGTTTTTTTTTAATTTCTCAATGAGTATATGTGCATTAACTCAAAACTAAATGGCATGTGGGTCTTGTCATGGTGCTTGTTGAGTGCAGGAAAATGACAGATTACCATTTGCCATCCACCCTTGCTGCTGTTTTACCATCTATAAATGGCGTACGTGCATGCTCTTCCATTGCTTACGGCCATACCACCCTGAATACGCCCGATCTCGTCCGATCTCGGAAGCTAAGCAGGGTTGGGCCGGGTCAGTACTTGGATGGGAGACCGCCTGGGAATACCCGGTGCTGTAAGCTTTTTATTCTCACCTTTCATCAGCAAAGGGCGCTGCTCCTCCTTTACTGGAGCCAGCTCCTTGGAAAACAGCACCAGTGGACAAACTCTCTTTTTTTTTTTTTTTTAATTTGTCAGTGAGTATATGTGCATTAACTCAAAACTAAATGGCGTGTGGGTCTTGTCATGGTGCTTGTTGAGTGCAGGAAAATGACAGATTACCATTTGCCATCCACCCTTGCTGATGTTTTACCATCTATAAATGGCGTGCGTGCATGCTCTTCCATGGCTTACGGCCATACCACCCTGAATACGCCCGATCTCGTCTGATCTCGGAAGCTAAGCAGGGTCGGGCCGGGTCAGTACTTGGATGGGAGACCGCCTGGGAATACCCGGTGCTGTAAGCTTTTTATTCTCACCTTTCATCAGCAGAGGGCGCTGCTCCTCCTTTACTGGAGCCAGCTCCTTGGAAAACAGCACCAGTGGACAAACTCTCTTTTTTTTTTCTTTTTTTTTTTTTTTTAATTTGTCAGTGAGTATATGTGCATTAACTGAAAAATAAATGGCGTGTGGGTCTTGTCATGGCGCTTGTTGAGTGCAGGAAAATGACAGATTACCATTTGCCATCCACCCTTGCTGATGTTTTACCATCTATAAATGGCGTGCGTGCATGCTCTTCCATGGCTTACGGCCATACCACCCTGAATACGCCCGATCTCGTCCGATCTCGGAAGCTAAGCAGGGTCGGGCCGGGTCAGTACTTGGATGGGAGACCGCCTGGGAATACCCGGTGCTGTAAGCTTTTTATTCTCACCTTTCATCAGCAGAGGGCGCTGCTCCTCCTTTACTGGAGCCAGCTCCTTGGAAAACAGTACCAGTGGACAAACTCTCCTTTTTTTCCCTTTTTTTTCCTTTTTTGTTTTTTTTAATTTCTCAATGAGTATGTGTGCATTAACTCAAAACTAAATGGCGTGTGGGTCTTGTCATGGTGCTTGTTGAGTGCAGGAAAATGACAGATTACCATTTGCCATCCACCCTTGCTGATGTTTTACCATCTATAAATGGCGTGCGTGCATGCTCTTCCATGGCTTACGGCCATACCACCCTGAATACGCCCGATCTCGTCCGATCTCGGAAGCTAAGCAGGGTCGGGCCGGGTCAGTACTTGGATGGGAGACCGCCTGGGAATACCCGGTGCTGTAAGCTTTTTATTCTCACCTTTCATCAGCAGAGGGCGCTGCTCCTCCTTTACTGGAGCCAGCTCCTTGGAAAACAGCACCAGTGGACAAACTCTCTTTTTTTTTTTTTTTTAATTTGTCAGTGAGTATATGTGCATTAACTGAAAACTAAATGGCGTGTGGGTCTTGTCATGGCGCTTGTTGAGTGCAGGAAAATGACAGATTACCATTTGCCATCCACCCTTGCTGATGTTTTACCATCTATAAATGGCGTGCGTGCATGCTCTTCCATGGCTTACGGCCATACCACCCTGAATACGCCCGATCTCGTCCGATCTCGGAAGCTAAGCAGGGTCGGGCCGGGTCAGTACTTGGATGGGAGACCGCCTGGGAATACCCGGTGCTGTAAGCTTTTTATTCTCACCTTTCATCAGCAGAGGGCGCTGCTCCTCCTTTACTGGAGCCAGCTCCTTGGAAAACAGTACCAGTGGACAAACTCTCCTTTTTTTCCCTTTTTTTTCCTTTTTTGTTTTTTTTAATTTCTCAATGAGTATGTGTGCATTAACTCAAAACTAAATGGCGTGTGGGTCTTGTCATGGTGCTTGTTGAGTGCAGGAAAATGACAGATTACCATTTGCCATCCACCCTTGCTGATGTTTTACCATCTATAAATGGCGTGCGTGCATGCTTTTCCATGGCTTACGGCCATACCACCCTGAATACGCCCGATCTCGTCCGATCTCGGAAGCTAAGCAGGGTCGGGCTGGGTCAGTACTTGGATGGGAGACCGCCTGGGAATACCCGGTGCTGTAAGCTTTTTATTCTCACCTTTCATCAGCAGAGGGCGCTGCTCCTCCTTTACTGGAGCCAGCTCCTTGGAAAACAGCACCAGTGGACAAACTCTCTTTTTTTTTTTGTTTTAATTTGTCAGTGAGTATATGTGCATTAACTGAAAAATAAATGGCGTGTGGGTCTTGTCATGGCGCTTGTTGAGTGCAGGAAAATGACAGATTACCATTTGCCATCCACCCTTGCTGATGTTTTACCATCTATAAATGGCGTGCGTGCATGCCCTTCCATGGCTTACGGCCATACCACCCTGAATACGCCCGATCTCGTCCGATCTCGGAAGCTAAGCAGGGTCGGGCCGGGTCAGTACTTGGATGGGAGACCGCCTGGGAATACCCGGTGCTGTAAGCTTTTTATTCTCACCTTTCATCAGCAGAGGGCGCTGCTCCTCCTTTACTGGAGCCAACTCCTTGGAAAACAGCACCAGTGGACAAACTCTCCTTTTTTTCCCTTTTTTTTCCTTTTTTGTTTTTTTTTAATTTCTCAATGAGTATATGTGCATTAACTCAAAACTAAATGGCATGTGGGTCTTGTCATGGTGCTTGTTGAGTGCAGGAAAATGACAGATTACCATTTGCCATCCACCCTTGCTGCTGTTTTACCATCTATAAATGGCGTACGTGCATGCTCTTCCATTGCTTACGGCCATACCACCCTGAATACGCCCGATCTCGTCCGATCTCGGAAGCTAAGCAGGGTTGGGCCGGGTCAGTACTTGGATGGGAGACCGCCTGGGAATACCCGGTGCTGTAAGCTTTTTATTCTCACCTTTCATCAGCAAAGGGCGCTGCTCCTCCTTTACTGGAGCCAGCTCCTTGGAAAACAGCACCAGTGGACAAACTCTCTTTTTTTTTTTTTTTAATTTGTCAGTGAGTATATGTGCATTAACTCAAAACTAAATGGCGTGTGGGTCTTGTCATGGTGCTTGTTGAGTGCAGGAAAATGACAGATTACCATTTGCCATCCACCCTTGCTGATGTTTTACCATCTATAAATGGCGTGCATGCATGCTCTTCCATGGCTTACGGCCATACCACCCTGAATACGCCCGATCTCGTCTGATCTCGGAAGCTAAGCAGGGTCGGGCCGGGTCAGTACTTGGATGGGAGACCGCCTGGGAATACCCGGTGCTGTAAGCTTTTTATTCTCACCTTTCATCAGCAGAGGGCGCTGCTCCTCCTTTACTGGAGCCAGCTCCTTGGAAAACAGCACCAGTGGACAAACTCTCCTTTTTTTCCCTTTTTTTTCCTTTTTTGTTTTTTTTTAATTTCTCAATAAGTATATGTGCATTAACTCAAAACTAAATGGCGTGTGGGTCTTGTCATGGTGCTTGTTGAGTGCAGGAAAATGACAGATTACCATTTGCCATCCACCCTTGCTGATGTTTTACCATCTATAAATGGCGTGCGTGCATGCTCTTCCATGGCTTACGGCCATACCACCCTGAATACGCCCGATCTCGTCCGATCTCGGAAGCTAAGCAGGGTCGGGCCGGGTCAGTACTTGGATGGGAGACCGCCTGGGAATACCCGGTGCTGTAAGCTTTTTATTCTCACCTTTCATCAGCAGAGGGCGCTGCTCCTCCTTTACTGGAGCCAGCTCCTTGGAAAACAGCACCAGTGGACAAACTCTCTTTTTTTTTTTGTTTTAATTTGTCAGTGAGTATATGTGCATTAACTGAAAACTAAATGGCGTGTGGGTCTTGTCATGGCGCTTGTTGAGTGCAGGAAAATGACAGATTACCATTTGCCATCCACCCTTGCTGATGTTTTACCATCTATAAATGGCGTGCGTGCATGCTCTTCCATGGCTTACGGCCATACCACCCTGAATACGCCCGATCTCGTCCGATCTCGGAAACTAAGCAGGGTCGGGCCGGGTCAGTACTTGGATGGGAGACCGCCTGGGAATACCCGGTGCTGTAAGCTTTTTATTCTCACCTTTCATCAGCAGAGGGCGCTGCTCCTCCTTTACTGGAGCCAGCTCCTTGGAAAACAGCACCAGTGGACAAACTCTCTTTTTTTCCCTTTTTTTTCCTTTTTTGTTTTTTTTAATTTCTCAATGAGTATATGTGCATTAACTCAAAACTAAATGGCGTGTGGGTCTTGTCATGGTGCTTGTTGAGTGCAGGAAAATGACAGATTACCATTTGCCATCCACCCTTGCTGATGTTTTACCATCTATAAATGGCGTGCGTGCATGCTCTTCCATGGCTTACGGCCATACCACCCTGAATACGCCCGATCTCGTCCGATCTCGGAAGCTAAGCAGGGTCGGGCCGGGTCAGTACTTGGATGGGAGACCGCCTGGGAATACCCGGTGCTGTAAGCTTTTTATTCTCACCTTTCATCAGCAGAGGGCGCTGCTCCTCCTTTACTGGAGCCAGCTCCTTGGAAAACAGCACCAGTGGACAAACTCTCCTTTTTTTCCCTTTTTTTTCCTTTTTTGTTTTTTTTAATTTCTCAATGAGTATATGTGCAATAACTCAAAACTAAATGGCGTGTGGGTCTTGTCATGGTGCTTGTTGAGTGCAGGAAAATGACAGATTACCATTTGCCATCCACCCTTGCTGATGTTTTACCATCTATAAATGGCGTGCGTGCATGCTCTTCCATGGCTTACGGCCATACCACCCTGAATACGCCCGATCTCGTCCGATCTCGGAAGCTAAGCAGGGTCGGGCCGGGTCAGTACTTGGATGGGAGACCGCCTGGGAATACCCGGTGCTGTAAGCTTTTTATTCTCACCTTTCATCAGCAGAGGGCGCTGCTCCTCCTTTACTGGAGCCAGCTCCTTGGAAAACAGCACCAGTGGACAAACTCTCTTTTTTTTTTTGTTTTAATTTGTCAGTGAGTATATGTGCATTAACTGAAAACTAAATGGCGTGTGGGTCTTGTCATGGCGCTTGTTGAGTGCAGGAAAATGACAGATTACCATTTGCCATCCACCCTTGCTGATGTTTTACCATCTATAAATGGCGTGCGTGCATGCTCTTCCATGGCTTACGGCCATACCACCCTGAATACGCCCGATCTCGTCCGATCTCGGAAGCTAAGCAGGGTCGGGCCGGGTCAGTACTTGGATGGGAGACCGCCTGGGAATACCCGGTGCTGTAAGCTTTTTATTCTCACCTTTCATCAGCAGAGGGCGCTGCTCCTCCTTTACTGGAGCCAGCTCCTTGGAAAACAGCACCAGTGGACAAACTCTCCTTTTTTTCCCTTTTTTTTCCTTTTTTGTTTTTTTTTAATTTCTCAATAAGTATATGTGCATTAACTGAAAACTAAATGGCGTGTGGGTCTTGTCATGGTGCTTGTTGAGTGCAGGAAAATGACAGATTACCATTTGCCATCCACCCTTGCTGATGTTTTACCATCTATAAATGGCGTGCGTGCATGCTCTTCCATGGCTTACGGCCATACCACCCTGAATACGCCCGATCTCGTCCGATCTCGGAAGCTAAGCAGGGTCGGGCCGGGTCAGTACTTGGATGGGAGACCGCCTGGGAATACCCGGTGCTGTAAGCTTTTTATTCTCACCTTTCATCAGCAGAGGGCGCTGCTCCTCCTTTACTGGAGCCAGCTCCTTGGAAAACAGCACCAGTGGACAAACTCTTTTTTTTTTTGTTTTAATTTGTCAGTGAGTATATGTGCATTAACTGAAAACTAAATGGCGTGTGGGTCTTGTCATGGCGCTTGTTGAGTGCAGGAAAATGACAGATTACCATTTGCCATCCACCCTTGCTGATGTTTTACCATCTATAAATGGCGTGCGTGCATGCTCTTCCATGGCTTACGGCCACACCACCCTGAATACGCCCGATCTCGTCCGATCTCGGAAGCTAAGCAGGGTCGGGCCGGGTCAGTACTTGGATGGGAGACCGCCTGGGAATACCCGGTGCTGTAAGCTTTTTATTCTCACCTTTCATCAGCAGAGGGCGCTGCTCCTCCTTTACTGGAGCCAGCTCCTTGGAAAACAGCACCAGTGGACAAACTCTCTTTTTTTCCCTTTTTTTTCCTTTTTTGTTTTTTTTAATTTCTCAATGAGTATATGTGCATTAACTCAAAACTAAATGGCGTGTGGGTCTTGTCATGGTGCTTGTTGAGTGCAGGAAAATGACAGATTACCATTTGCCATCCACCCTTGCTGATGTTTTACCATCTATAAATGGCGTGCGTGCATGCTCTTCCATGGCTTACGGCCATACCACCCTGAATACGCCCGATCTCGTCCGATCTCGGAAGCTAAGCAGGGTCGGGCCGGGTCAGTACTTGGATGGGAGACCGCCTGGGAATACCCGGTGCTGTAAGCTTTTTATTCTCACCTTTCATCAGCAGAGGGCGCTGCTCCTCCTTTACTGGAGCCAGCTCCTTGGAAAACAGCACCAGTGGACAAACTCTCTTTTTTTTTTTGTTTTAATTTGTCAGTGAGTATATGTGCATTAACTGAAAAATAAATGGCGTGTGGGTCTTGTCATGGCGCTTGTTGAGTGCAGGAAAATGACAGATTACCATTTGCCATCCACCCTTGCTGATGTTTTACCATCTATAAATGGCGTGCGTGCATGCCCTTCCATGGCTTACGGCCATACCACCCTGAATACGCCCGATCTCGTCTGATCTCGGAAGCTAAGCAGGGTCGGGCCGGGTCAGTACTTGGATGGGAGACCGCCTGGGAATACCCGGTGCTGTAAGCTTTTTATTCTCACCTTTCATCAGCAGAGGGCGCTGCTCCTCCTTTACTGGAGCCAACTCCTTGGAAAACAGCACCAGTGGACAAACTCTCCTTTTTTTCCCTTTTTTTTCCTTTTTTGTTTTTTTTTAATTTCTCTATGAGTATATGTGCATTAACTCAAAACTAAATGGCATGTGGGTCTTGTCATGGTGCTTGTTGAGTGCAGGAAAATGACAGATTACCATTTGCCATCCACCCTTGCTGCTGTTTTACCATCTATAAATGGCGTACGTGCATGCTCTTCCATTGCTTACGGCCATACCACCCTGAATACGCCCGATCTCGTCCGATCTCGGAAGCTAAGCAGGGTTGGGCCGGGTCAGTACTTGGATGGGAGACCGCCTGGGAATACCCGGTGCTGTAAGCTTTTTATTCTCACCTTTCATCAGCAAAGGGCGCTGCTCCTCCTTTACTGGAGCCAGCTCCTTGGAAAACAGCACCAGTGGACAAACTCTCTTTTTTTTTTTTTTTAATTTGTCAGTGAGTATATGTGCATTAACTGAAAACTAAATGGCGTGTGGGTCTTGTCATGGCGCTTGTTGAGTGCAGGAAAATAACAGATTACCATTTGCCATCCACCCTTGCTGATGTTTTACCATCTATAAATGGCGTGCGTGCATGCTCTTCCATGGCTTACGGCCATACCACCCTGAATACGCCCGATCTCGTCCGATCTCGGAAGCTAAGCAGGGTCGGGCCGGGTCAGTACTTGGATGGGAGACCGCCTGGGAATACCAGGTGCTGTAAGCTTTTTATTCTCACCTTTCATCAGCAGAGGGCGCTGCTCCTCCTTTACTGGAGCCAGCTCCTTGGAAAACAGCACCAGTGGACAAACTCTCCTTTTTTTCCCTTTTTTTTTTTTTTTTTAATTTGTCAGTGAGTATATGTGCATTAACTCAAAACTAAATGGCATGTGGGTCTTGTCATGGTGCTTGTTGAGTGCAGGAAAATGACAGATTACCATTTGCCATCCACCCTTGCTGATGTTTTACCATCTATAAATGGCGTGCGTGCATGCTCTTCCATGGCTTACGGCCATACCACCCTGAATACGCCCGATCTCGTCCGATCTCGGAAGCTAAGCAGGGTCGGGCCGGGTCAGTACTTGCATGGGAGACCGCCTGGGAATACCCGGTGCTGTAAGCTTTTTATTCTCACCTTTCATCAGCAGAGGGCGCTGCTCCTCCTTTACTGGAGCCAGCTCCTTGGAAAACAGCACCAGTGGACAAACTGTCTTTTTTTTTTTCTTTTTTTTTTTTTTTTAATTTGTCAGTGAGTATATGTGCATTAACTGAAAAATAAATGGCGTGTGGGTCTTGTCATGGCGCTTGTTGAGTGCAGGAAAATGACAGATTACCATTTGCCATCCACCCTTGCTGATGTTTTACCATCTATAAATGGCGTGCGTGCATGCTCTTCCATGGCTTACGGCCATACCACCCTGAATACGCCCGATCTCGTCCGATCTCGGAAGCTAAGCAGGGTCGGGCCGGGTCAGTACTTGGATGGGAGACCGCCTGGGAATACCCGGTGCTGTAAGCTTTTTATTCTCACCTTTCATCAGCAGAGGGCGCTGCTCCTCCTTTACTGGAGCCAGCTCCTTGGAAAACAGTACCAGTGGACAAACTCTCCTTTTTTTCCCTTTTTTTTCCTTTTTTGTTTTTTTAAATTTCTCAATGAGTATGTGTGCATTAACTCAAAACTAAATGGCGTGTGGGTCTTGTCATGGTGCTTGTTGAGTGCAGGAAAATGACAGATTACCATTTGCCATCCACCCTTGCTGATGTTTTACCATCTATAAATGGCGTGCGTGCATGCTCTTCCA
>NC_135755.1:27400000-27432500 GCF_041903045.1 Epinephelus lanceolatus | reverse complement strand
ATCAAAGCATGTGGTCGGTGAAGAAAGGCCATCGTGTCAGATGTTGGCCTTTCTTCACCAGCCACAAAGTCTAGAGCTATCCAATAATCGGCTGGGCCTATATAAGCTTCTCGCAGATATATACTATATGTTTAAACTGTATGTGTCAGTGCATATGCAAACAGACGGAAAGTAATAAATAGGAATCAGAATAAAGAAATGTCAGCACAGAAATGACAATGCCAGTAGCATACTGTAGGTTGTCCATGAAGATCACTGACAAGCTTATTTTTCAACCATAAAATGTCCAACTCACTACACATATTGGGCCACAAGTCTTTAATGGCCATAGTTTAAGGGATCCTTATTAAAACCGTGAGCTTATGTAAAGGGAAAAAAAAAGAGACAATACACACACAGAGGCCACACAGAGGCCAATATATTGTTGGTATTAGCCTCAAAAACACTGTTTAGATTATGTCTCAATGCAGAAAAGTCAATGATCAGTCATTTAAAACCCAATTCTTAGCTTGATGATCACCTGCTGTAACAATTTTGTAAGAACAGGCTGTACCTTCCTCACAGCTTAACTACTTGGATGGTAATACGTGATAGACTTAAACATGTACATTTTGATTATGTTCTAAGCTAGACTAATTTTAGAGTTTTGAGCATGAGCAACGGGAGATGGATACAGACAGACAGGCAGCCCCTGGTTTCAAAAGCTACAGTATGGAAGCATTTTGGCTTCTGTCAAGTTGAAGGGAAAAAGAACCTTGACCTAATTATGGATAATTACAAATAAGCTATGTTTTAAAAGTAGCAAGTAGGCACACAGTGAGCAAAAAGCTACTCAGCTTGATCAGCTCATTGTTTATTAGGAGTGCATCCCTGCAACTTGGTTGAGAGAGAACAAAAAACACTCGTGGACACACCCTGCATTATTCTGGTGAGGAGGTGTAACACATTAATAGAGGAGCGTGTTCAACAGCAAAACAGAAGAGAGCAGAAGTTTGATGTGAGTACAAACAAAATGAGAACTTTTGTTTATTCACCTTCATCGAGATAGTTGCTAAAAGGAAGACAGGAATTACAATTAGAACTTGATTCCCAAAATACATAAAGGCAAATATCCTTTGAGGAGCATGACCTCTAATTCGGCAGCTGTCAGCTAACAGCACAAAAAACAATCATCCTCTGTTCCTGTTATGGTGGATGGGACTCAAAATACCATGTCAGAATATTGTGATAAATGGTGCTTGCCATTGACATGGTTTTCCACTTAAAGCCTGTGTTGTTCTGTGCAGTGAAAAAAAAAAGACCTCAACATGCTGACATCTGCCTGTAACTGAATCACAGACATTTTTCTCTCCCCCTGCCTCCATCCAGACTCCCTCATCCAGTCAGTCTGTGTCTGTTTCCCGTAACATTTCACATGAATGTCATTTCTCATTCACTAAGGAGCCATCTGTTCGCCTACAAGCCTCCAGGCAGTCAAATAGCGAGCCGCGCTCTGATTTGCTCGCTGAGGGCCTGCACTTCCTGAAAATCAGCCAATGTGAGGAAGGAGATGGCAGTCTGTCAAAGCAGACGAGTACAACAGACAGAAGCACGCACACACACGTGTTTAACTGTTCCTCAAATACAACAAAGCTGCTCATATAATGTGTGAAGTTTTTTTCCGCGTTGCCCTTAATTAAAAGTTTCTGTGGTGTCCTTCTTCTACTTTTACACCCAGAGCTAATAAAATAAACACTTCCCTCCTCAATCTGTCAATCAAAGCCAACTTCAAATGAAGGATGAAGGAGATGAGAAGCGAGGCAACAAAACATTAGAGACCTCTCAGTCTCATTCTCTCCGTCTTCTTCTCTCCATACTTTTGTCACTTTTGTTGCTTCTCTTCATCTGCTCTGTCATCCATCCATTCTTTCATCACCCTGCAGCCTCACATCGCCGTCAGACATCACTTCTTCAAACTCACTTTACAGCCTGTCTTTCTGCTGGTCTTCGCACGCACACGCACACACACACACACACACACACACACACACACACACACACACACAGCAAAGCAGACATGAGTGTTAGTGACACGGGCCAAAGGCAAGGTCTGGAGAGATGTCCTTGTAAACTGGTCCTCACCGGCTGTGTAGGACATAGCCACACACACATATATGCACACACACACACACACACACACACACACACACACACACACATGCACACGATGCCACCACCTGCTGTGCACCCTAATGTAGAGAGATGATTCCTAGAGCTACACCATCTGCCCTTTTTGCACACAGCCGCACACACACCTCTAACCCTACACATCCAGCAGCCACACACAAAAAAAGGCCTGACGCATGCCTCGGAAAGAAATACATCATGCAATTTCATGTTTTTCAGCTCCTTTTATCTTCACGATGACATACGTAGCTGTTTGTTCGAAGCACTTTATGAATAAATTTGATTTGACGGGTGTCACAAGGGAAGAGAGACACGATGCTCTGCAGGTTGGGTAAACACCTCCTCTTTGACAGCAGGGGCCCCGCAGCTCACCACATATCAAATATCGCCTCCTGCCTGTGTGTCTTTGTGGCGCACACATACAGAACCCATTCATGTGTGATGTGTGTACGCACAGATGTGCGTTATCAAAAGGACACGTTACAAGAAAAAAGAGGAGGCCAGTTTTTAAAATCTATGTGCTGTGCTATAGAAAAATATGCTTTTTGTCTCAGGTATAACCATCATGGGATGGAAACTGATAAGATTTTATTGATAACAACGCCATTATCGACTGTGATTCTTTATTGATTCCCTTGTTGATACCTCACCAATTTTCTGTGCTGGGAAAAAATCAGTTGGGTAAAGCCCTAAGATTAGCAGTGCTAATCTTAGACATTAAAGCAGCAATGTTAGCAGCAGCATGAAATAAATCCACGCTTTGGACAGTTTCTTCCTCTCCGCCATGATTACTTGCTGCAAGTTTCCAGCAGCACTTCAATTTTGATACGATGACCTTGTTTGCAAACCTCTGCTAATTCACATATTCAGCAGATCAAGACATTAGCATTCATATGGAGTCATGTTCCACCTGGTGAATGCCCAAAACTCACTCTCGTTTGAGCTCTGTTTTGTTCTCTACAACATAGTTTGAGGGCCACATTGAGGAAAAAAAAAGATTTCGAGAATTAAGTAAAAACATTACGACAATAAAGTTGTAATTTTGAGAGAAAAAAATTCACAGTAATACCGAATAAAGCCGTAATTTTACGGTGGCTAAACAAGAAGTTCATGAGAGCACTAAAATCTTTACATACCAAAAAATTAACCAGTAAATCAAAACTGGGACCTGAAAGATGCTTAAAAGCTCTGTAAAGCTGAGAGGGAATGGCAGGTTTGGGCGATAATTTTGTCTCATTTGTCACTTCACATTACAGATTCTTTTGATCCATTTTTAATATGAGAATATTGATTAGTGCAGCTTCATGAAACTGAAGCCAGGTGTTGCTATGTAAAAGGACATCCCACACAGACCCCAGCTGTAATCCCTGGATGAATAAATATCAAAAATAGAGCAGAGGTTATTAGAGTGCTTTGTAAATGCCCTGACATAACACAGATATGGCTGAGACAATAGATAAATTGCAGAATTTTAACAGGAGATGAGGATGATGTGTCTAGAAAACCTGGTGAACTCATACATGCTGAGAAAAAAAAAATCACACCCAGGGTATGATTTTAAAAAGTGACTGGTGTGAGTATAAATGAATAAGTAGTCCTAAAATACAAAATCCTCTCCCCTGCCATGAATCATTCATTCATTATACATTAAACATGACTGAGAGGCAGCCAGGGAGAGAGACCAACAGAGTCTCTCGGTGCGTGTGGCGCGGTGTGTGTGTGT
The DNA here is from genome assembly GCF_041903045.1 of Epinephelus lanceolatus. Lineage (NCBI taxonomy): Eukaryota > Metazoa > Chordata > Actinopteri > Perciformes > Serranidae > Epinephelus > Epinephelus lanceolatus. The sequence continues at coordinate 27,428,611 of NC_135755.1, read as the reverse complement.
GTGAGTGTGTGGCGTGTCCATTAAGGGTTTAATAAACTGGCTTTTGCGCTGGGGGGACCAACCCTGGCTGCAGGGCATTGTGGGATGGGACCAACCAGGAAGTGATAAATTATACACCTCCCTCCTCCATGTGTCAATCAAAACTGACGGGATGGAGAGAAGAGATGCAGAGTGGCGCACACACATATGCTCCTGCCCCCACAGCCTCTTAACACACACTCTCAGGCCTTGCAGTGAGACAGGACACAGCTGCATGATCAACACAGTCCCACACTCTCCTGAAACACACATTTATAGCACTATCATCCACTCAGCTCAATGCCATTCTCCAGCTGCTGTTTCCTCTGAATTGTTCGCAGCAGTCAGACTCCACAGGTTAAAGGAATACACCAGCTTTTGGCAGATTGTCCCATTAGACAGCATACCCATCAGCGGGCTCCCCTGCTCTACGCTAACACTTCAGCATGCATTATGGTGAGTGATAGCAGACAACTAGCATCACCCAAAGTGAGACAACCCTCCTGCACTTATACACAGCTGTGGTGTTTGAAATAGAGCAGAAATAATAATAACTGTAGTCAAGGCGGATTTTACCAAGTTTTTTTTTCGTAGTATTTTAGATAAACATGCATACATTGTTCTCCTGTGTAATTATTTTATACTTTGAGTATCATATTTCATAAAAATTATGCCATTATATTATATTATATTATATTATAACAAAGCCATACTCCATTACGAGAAACAATAATTAAACCTCGCTGAACACAGGTCTACCGCTGCCTCCATCTGTTTGTGTTACTGGGTGACAAAAGGGTACGTTCATATTCACCTCAGACAATAACAGAAACCGACTGAGGCAGCGGTAGACCTGAAACTTTACTTGTTCAGCAAGCTACTTACTATTTTTGTCAGTGGAGTCTGGTGGCTTTGGTGAGAGCATAGATGGAGAACTGAAACCATTAACAGCTTCCCCATCACAAAGGGCTGTCTGCGGCAAGGTGAAGCAGTTAACCTATTCTCATTACAGAAGGTTATTGATTTTTTAGGTGGCTACATTTCATGATGTTGCTGACCCATCCACAGCAGCACATTACTTTGCTTCCATGGCAGTACTCCTCCCTGATTCTCGAAATTGGAGCTGTGCCGAACGCCATCTTCTGTAGATAATACACTGACAATGGTTAAGTACCTCATAGAACTTTAAAAAATTCTGAAATATCCCTATCTATCTATAAACAGTAGCTTAATTTGAATATAATTTAGAACAAGAAAAATACTAAGTCTGTTCCAGCATCTAGACAATGAAAACGGTTACTGAGATTGTGTGTGTGTGTGTGTGTGTGTGTGTGTAATGTTTGGTTAACCCCTTCGTATTGTTCCTAAGTGGTTCATTGTCTTTGCTTTGATTGATGACAGAAGTCAGCTATTCAGGCACATCCTGTCTCAAGAGCTGTTTCTAGAGTGAGTTAAAGTAAGAGGGAGAGGGAGGCAGAGTTCTGAATGTGAATTGGAAATCCAAAAATAAAGATCAGCTTGTCCTGCATCTGCTGTTTGGACCAAATATCTTCCTTCAGACGTCTTTTTTAACCTTGGTTTAACAAACATCACATAGTCTCATTTGTGTGACAGAGATCAAGAGAGAGTGAGTAAAAAGAGAAAGACAAGCCTCCTGTTGTAGTGGTCATGGTCAATTTCAGCCTTTTTCAGTCGATACAAAAGCCTCAAAGCATCAAAGATGCATGTTCGTTAGATCTACAGAGAGACTGGTCACCATCTACCTCCTGTTTATATCAGTCACTACATGCCAATGCAGCTGAATGCCACAAAGGCATAACATCTGTGTGCGATGTTTTCATGTAAGGACACACTTAAAAAGTTAATTTCGCTGAAGTGTATGCAGCTGTGGTTTGGTTCATTTATGTGTAATCATGCAGCAGTGAGCATACAAAGAGACATACAGTTCTGCGGACAGAATTTGCAGTAAAACATTGCATACACCTTTCTGAAATCTAAATAGAGTTGTCAGTAAAAGCGATCATGTCTCAGTAGGAGCAGCATTAGACCATAAGGATCCACCAATGTCACAGCTAAATTATAAACTCTATAGTGTAATATAACAAATACAAAATAACCTTTAAGAACAACAAGGTCACTCCTAACTCACAGCTTACAGAGTCATGTGGCAAGGTCCCTCTAACAGCTTATTTTTCCATTCAGTTAGATGCTTTACAGCCACAGTAAGGGAGTGCCTGTCTGCAAATTTCATCAAGTCAAATATAATAGTTTGTAAAAACCTTTCATGGTCACTTTAATAAAATATAAAACCAATTTCGCCCCTGAAATGAACGACTAAATGAAAAACCAGTTTGTCCTACCACAGCTGTGGTGTCAGAGTGTGCGTGACTGAGTAGATTTCTCATTAGAAAACCAGTGTACTGAGAAACAACACAGTTTCTAGGACCTTTTAAAGTGAATCAAGGGGCTTGAGAGTTTAACAACCCTGATGGTGTAAATTATTAAATTCAAAACCTTTTAGGACTGTTTGAGGATGTGTTGGAAATGCTGGTACATTGGTGATAAAGTTTTATTCAATCAAAAACAAATCATGGCACTTAAAGGTGAAATTGTCTGATAAAACATCTTTTATAAACTGTTAATAATTGGTAATATAATCAGTTTGCTAAATAGATCCATCAGAACCCATTAATAAGAGCCAGTTTTGGGTTGCCAGGTTGTGAAAGATCGCCTTGGCAGATGCTTATCCCCTCTATTTGGTAATGACACAGTCCTTTAATAGATGGTTGCTTTGTCTTAACCTTGTAAATGTAAAAATTGTAAGGATTTTGGTCCACTGCAGTGGTTCCTGCTGATAAATTTGAGAAGCTAAAAAGACAAACCAAGTGTGGAGGAGGATAAACACAAGCCAGATGGCTTTTCCACTGCCTGGCAACCTCAAAGCAGTTCTTATTAATGGCTTATAGCTGATGTGTAAAATATAAATAAATGGTTTATTAAGCATTGATACAGCCTTTAGCTACAACTCATAAACCTTTAATAAAAGTAAAAGTAATTAAAGTGAGTAAGTAGAGAGTGGTACATACTTTGTAGTGCATATGTGGCCTTCCTCTTCTCTGCTCAGAGGTGAAGACATCAAAAACACCAAATGACCCTGACACATAACCCTGGCCTCTCCTTTAGGGTTGTGCTTCAATTTGAGCAGGAACACACACACACACACACACACACGCAGAAAATGTCCTGAGGGAAGTGGAGTATTAGTAAGAAAAAAAAAACAGGTTGAGAGATTTAAAAAAGGGAGGACTGGAGGAGGGAAATAAGGCATCGGAAAGTAAATGATACAAGGACACAGGGAGAGGCAGCAGCAAAGATGAAGGAGAGCAGGTTTGTAGGGAGGAGGAGGAGGTCCAAGGTTACAGCAGCTGATTGCTCACTTCATCACTTAATGCTCCACTACTCTTCCTCTTCTTTCCTTTTTTTCATTCCATTTCCTCCTGGAGTGTTTATGTTTGGACGAATCTAACATAGTGACAACAACGATACAGAAAAACGAATTCCTTTGTGTGAATCCACATTGCTATACTTCAAATTCTCTCACACCCTTCTCCCAGTTTCCAGCCTCCCACTACCTCTTCCATTTCCCAATTTCTCTCCCACCTTCCTTCTCTCTGTCTCTCCCTCTCTCTCTCGCTGGCTCTGGGTGATAAGCAGTAGCACTACTAATCAGGCTTGCCCTAAATTCGCCCATGCCCTGCAGGATTAGCATGTGCATGTGCATGTGCTGAGTCTGTGAGTGGTGTGTGTATGTGTGTGTCGGTTTAGAAGCCAATGCCTGCAGCATCCACCAGCCCTCACACATGAAGTGTGTGTGCATAAAGCCCAGTGTGTGTGAGAGAGGGAGTTTCTGTATGAATGAGTCATTGAATCAACACAATCCTGTTATTTGTATCTTACTGTAAGTGCGACTGTACTGCGAGATGTGCCATCCCGCTGCATGATATAAATAGCAGCATATTATCCTACGCAATCATGAATCTTTTAATATTAAGGAGCTTTTAAAAGGGAGGAAAAGGAGGAGGCAGGACGGATGGATGGAGATACATTAAATACATCTATATATATATTCAGTTTATCTACAGTACTGACCTCTAAAAGCTAGTGTTGCCTAAAATGTAGTGTTGAATGAATCAACATGCTGGGGGGAAAAGTCCAGTATAAACCCTGAATTGTTTTAATCATAATGAAATTTTACTTTAATTAAGAAAACTTGTTTTTTATTTTACATAACTACCATTAAATCTGTCTGGAAACTTTAACACTGTGTAACACAGTAACATCTTTCACACAATGGTACACCTGTCTGCCTGTGTTTAGGTTCTGGCCGGTAGATTCAGACTAAACAGTGAGACAATCTGTGTCTCTTTAAAGCCAAACAGAGCAGAAGCAGCCATAACATCTGTCACGCTGGAACAGTTGTTCTGAACTTTTTGTACCTTGTGAACCCTTAATATGAGGTAATAACTACTTGTAAACCCACTTCACAGACTGTGGCTTTGGTGGGGACGAAAAAAGTCATAGCAAATAAAGAAACAGAAACGTTTATTTGTTTCACTCTGATACTTTTAATCATCTTGTGACCTCTCTGATTCATCTTACCTAACACTTTTGAGCCACAGGGGAAGTATAATAGTTTCTCTTCCACCTACAACTCTGTATACAACACTTGAATGAGTGATACAATACATAATATTTTGCATTAGTTCCCACAAATTTATTTCTGTATATTTCCTGTGTTCTGGTGATGACAGTGTGTCCATATGGTTAGTAATAATATAATTCAGCTGGATGAGGTCATTGTTGGCAGGGATGCGCCTAACAATGAATTTCCCTGGCGTTAAAATGGAAATTTAAACTTAGACTAGTCGACTAGTCTTAAAGAAAGTAAACAATCAGATAATAGTAGAGGTGTAACGATACATCGATCTGGATTGATATATTGATTCAGTGATCAGAGAACCAATATTATGAGGGTGATAGCATCAATTCATATTGCCCTCCTTTAGGATACGCTCTTATTTTAAAATTCTCATGGCACGCCTGTGTCACCATTTCCATCCAAGCCTTCTTCTGAAACACTCAAACTTTGCAAGTGGCCCAGCACCAGGCAGATAATGGTAAGCAGGCCCCTTAATTTAATTTAATTGCACCTGGACAGACTGCGATGTAAGCAAATATTGTATCATTGTCAAAAAGAATCAATATAATATTGTATTGTGATAAAACTTTTGATTTACAACCATAGAAAACAGTCAAATTGGGCACAACTGAATCTATACAGTTCAAAATTGTCCAAAAAATACTGCATATAAGAGCAATTTGAAATCATTGATCACTATGAACACTGCACATTAACAACAACTCACTACATAAAAGTTACAAATAGCATTTATTTCGTATCTGATGTCCTGACTCATCTTTCTTCAAAAACACACACTAATGCCGTAGCTCTCATGCATGAGTGTGCAAATTGACACACAAACATAACATCCTGGCTTGCCAGGAACTCCGATGCGCCCGAAAGCACCTCTCTCACTCAGCATAACAAGACATCCAGCCAGCGCAAGCGTGTGTGAGGCTCGGACAACCTACGTGCATGGAACGTCCATGGATAACATGCGCGCAATTCCATCCATTGAATCTGAGAGTGCACGTGTTTGTTTGTGTGTGTATATGGGTATAAGAGAGAGAGAGAGAGAGAGAAAGAGAGGGAGGGATTGCATGCTGATCCTAATAATAAGCATCTTAATAATAAGTTTAACCCACTAGTAATTCTGGTAGCATTTAATCGTCTCAGTGACTAATCACACATATCCCTAATTGTCAGCAGCATCCGTGTGCTGGAGTGCAAGACACTGTATCTCTTTCAGCTCCAGGGCTGCTTTTCTGTAGCTGAGCCTGACCTTTGACCTCCCTGTGGAGGGATAAATAGAAGACAGAATTTCTCTGCAGGGATCAATCACACAGGTAGTGTTCAAAGTGCTGAAATCTTTAAAAGATGTGCACAACATCAAACTCACTTCCCCAGGGAATTTAGGAAAAAGATTGTATCCCTTCTGATTGAATGACCACACAGCTTCTGTTCTGTGTTCACTTGCAATACTGCTGCTACAGATGTTTCCCCCTGGGTGCAGCATTAACAACAGGAGGCTGAGCAAAAAAAGGAGAAAGAAACAGAGAGTTAAACGGGCAAACAGCATGAGAGAGAGGTATCCGGGCAAAAACCAAATGGCATGAGATTAACTCACTTGTGCCAACACCACAGGGACCCTCCAGCACACACACACAGACATGCATCCATGCACACACACACAGATGTTTTTCACCTGATGTGTTTGGCGGGTGGCTGCTCTAAATTGTGGGTTTCAGTTTGTGCTCGCTATTAGATTCAGACCAGTACACATTGTGGCACAGAGAGATACAAACACACGTACACACTCACACAAATGCACGTTGATACGAGCTGGTTCATTGCAACTACATGTGTGTGCAATGTGCATGTCTGTGTGTGTGCACATGTAACCAACCAGTACAAAGTGCACTATAGTGCACCTCTGTGTGATTGGAAAAATGGAAAATCCATGCAGCAGCTTTCATTTCTTCTGCCGTTCTTTTTGCCTTAACTGCACATCTTTATCCGTTTCACACGCAACCACGAAGAGACCCCACACATTTCTCATTATAGCTGCAGAAACCACACAGTTCTAGCTAACATCTGCATGTGGTGGCACACACACACACACACACACACACACACACACACACACATACACACACCACACACACACGCACAAAGGGCCACATGCAAGCCCCGAAGCAACAGCTGGTCAGTGTCACATGCCTGTCACTGATGACCCCTCGGGTCGCGAGCCAAAGGTCAGAGTTTACATGCTGTTCAAGCTTGAAGATCAATAGGATCTAAACCCATATGCACACACACACACGGTTCAGTTTAGCTTTTACTTACTTTAAAAACATGCTGCAAACACCAGATCAAAGCCGCAGAGAGCTTTGATTGCGTCAGTATTTAATACATTTAATGTTACCACTTTAATGTTGAAAAAAATCAACCAAATGGCACATTTTCAGACTTGATGTCATGATCAAGAGGATGATCAATACTCTGAATTCTCCCTCAGACATCAGTCATGCTGGTTTTAATAAAAAAAAAACAAACCAAAAAGTTTAACAGAAACTTCCCCACACAGCATCACCACAGAGTGTGATAAAGCCCAGAAAGACGTAACAGATGACAAGGCAGTCTCATTTTGACAACACCGTTAAGGGGTTTTGACACACAATAAGTTAACTGATGACTAGGAAGGGCAGTGAGTGTGACTGTGTGTGTGTCACAAGAAAAAAATCCCATGACTGGCCTTAAATGTGGTCACAACGGTTTAATATTTAACAGAACCAATTTCCTGTCCATTGCTGACACCGTTACACCTACACGGTGGCCCAGTACAAGGCTTCTTGTGTGTTTTAACACTCATCCTGTCACACACACACAGGTTTTTCTCACATTCTCAGTCCCTTTTTTACATACACATAGATTGTCTGTAAGGCCAAAAAAAACAGAGAGAGTGAATGGAAACAAGCACCAAGCTAGCAGCTTGTCCATTTGTGGAGCTGATCCTAATAGAGGCTAATAGGGAAAGACTGAGCTAATCTATAATAGATACATCAATTAGCTGCCTGCTGGCCTGGGTGGCTGAGAAGAGGAGAAAAAGAGAGGGATTTGGGACACTGATTTTGTTGACAAATGAGTTCAACAGCTTTTGCATTTCTTGCAACACAACTATTCATGATTGTCTCCCATTCTCTATCTCTGACCTCTCTTCCCACTCCCAACTCTGAACCTCCTCCACTCCCCTCTCTCTATTTCTGTCCCCCTTACCATGTCATCATTCATGCCCTGAAACAAGAATCAGAGGTTAAAGGTCAGGTCATTAATGGTGATTTGATTGTTTCCCAGACAGAAGCAAAGAAAAGGAGACAGAGAGGAAAGGAGTGGGGTGTGGAGGTGTCGAAAGCAAGTGGCAAGCGTTGTTTCAACATCACGACACTCATGACTAATGTCAAAAACTTATTAAACTGTGTGACAGCTGAGTCTAGCATTTCGGCATACAGCAAGAGAGGAATGGAAAGACTATATGTAACATTTTAAATTCAGTGGCACACATCAGTCTTGCACATGTCTCATTAACATTAGAAGAAACCCTAGTGGTCTACCTCCCATCTGGTAAAAAAAAAATATATCTTCCATCCAGAAAGCCAGCTGGAGAGGCCACCAAGACAGCCGCAGAAACATACAGTCACATACCAGGTGACCCCACATCCTAGATACCACAGCCTAACCCCCTAATCACACAATCACACTGCTAAACCTTCTCATGAATGTCTGCTTCCAGGGACCACATTGGTTTCCAACATTTCCAACACATGTTGTCTTAGAAACCTATTAACACACAAGAATGTTGATAAACTTTGGATAGTTCAGCGTTATTTAGGTTCTTGCATTCTATAATATCCACGCACAGCAAAGGTTAGATAACACTTGGTTAATGTAAGGGAAAGGACAATTAAAACACAAAAGTCATTTGCAGGACAAAACTTGATGAAAGTCAGACTAAGTCAGTAATTCTAATGAGGAACCAGGACTTGAAAGATGCTTGGAAACACATCACTTGAGAAATGAACAACACCCTCGTCGACTTAAGCCTTGTGAGAGAGAAGAGAGAGCCCTCTACTTTGAATTAGTAAGTGCGAAATTCAATAATTCCTCAAAATACCGAGCAGTAAAAATCACACAAACCCCTCCTTAGAAGATGATGGATGTGTTGAGAAACGACACATCTCCACGCTTCCTCAAAAACTCCCATTGTGTTCATGATGTCTGGGGCTGGGTCTATTCTCGACAACAGAACAAAGTAGCCAGTGTGTTGAACTGAGTTTGACCACTGACAGAGACCAGAGATCAAAGCATCCAGCATTTAACCACTGGCCACTAACTACCCCGGAGGGGATGCGTGTGTATTTATGAGGGGAGCTGTGTGTATGCCTAAATGCTTCATTTCTGCCACTGGAACAAGTGCCTACGTCAGTGTTAAAGTTTGAATAAAAAGCAGATTAAATAACTCTCAACAGTGTATTAACAATCTATCATAAAAGCAATAAAAGTAAATCTTTTCTCTCTTCCTCTCCCTGGATTTGCTCCAAGAACAATAGCTGGTGCTCTGCATAGATCCAGCAGGCTCTGCTGAAACTCTGTGTCCCAGAATGGCTCATCCTGAGTGGGGAGAGATGCTCTCGGCGCCTGCCTCCTCCCCTGTTTCTCCACTACTCTCTTTTCAGTTTGGTTCCATGTAAAGAACAACGGACGCATTGTCACAGACACAAGCGACTCTAAATGCTCTCTGTGTATGTCTGTAAGTCTCTCTGTCTCACGTTACCAAATGCCTGCCTCCTCCTGAAACCATAAAGTTTGAGCTAAAAACTCACTAGTGCATGTCAGGGCTAAAATCATACAAACACACACCTCACCGTGACGCTGTCAGTGTATTTATATTGAGAGGTTCCACTCGAGTAGTTCTCACCAGACACTGACACAAACATGGCACCCTCTTTGACCTGTGACCCCTCTCTCCATGCAGTCTGATCCTTTCACACACTCTTAGCACCACAGAAACTGATAACACTGGAATCGGTATCATTGTGTGTGTGTGTGTGTGTGTGTAGTGGCAGAGGGAGGATGATGACCTTGCAGCTGCACAGAAACCAGTCTCGCCAAACAACATGATGAAAACATGGAAGGTTTCCAAAAAAGAGAGGCGGAAAGACCGAGAATGAGAGAGAGAAAGATGCTTCCTTGAGGAAATTTAAAATCCAGCGCTTCATCTGCTCTTTCCTTCTCTTTCTGGCCGCTATACTTCTTTCCCTCACTACTTGGCTGCTTTATCAAGGTCAGCTAGATCATAGTTTGTTTTGGTGCCCCAAATTGCATTTGTTAACAGTTCACTACCTCTCTCTCTCTGAGTGTGCACGCAGATTTTGAAGCTGTTTAGCATAGTACTGGATCACATGAGAGGACCGCCACAGGGGGGAGAAAGAGAGAGGGAAAGAGGAAAGAGAGGGAGAGGCACGGGGGAATGTGAATAAATAAAGGTACTATAGAGCATGAAAGGAGGGACAGAGCAAGCGAGAGGGACAGGCAGGAAATGGAGGAGATGGAGAGATGAAGAGAGAGAGTCCAGGTAGTGAAAAGCAAAAACAAAAAAAAAAGCCATCTGCAGCTGAAAAAGTCTTATGATTCAGCCAAAACATCTCTTTTTGGTACTAATATGAGCATCTGACAAAAATACTGCAATCTAATGAATCCCTGCAATGAAGACTATTAAGAGGCTAAAACTGTAACACCATATATTGCTGAGTTATTCTATTCTATTTTATTCTGTGCATGTAAGTATTTAAAAGATGATCTGAGCTCTGGTTGTGTTTTATTGATGATGTATCATCTTTAATTACGATAGGTAAGGCCACTGGACACCAGTGAACAGATTCTGCTTTGTTCATTCTGTCCCCAGCATGTAGCCAGGTACTGTAGCTAACGCTAACTAGCCAGCTGACAGAAGCAAAAACAGCAGGAGCAGCTGAATTAATGTGCAGACTTTCCTGTTTAAAAAGTCTGGACCTCCACATTCTGTTTAGTTGAAGCATCTGGTACCAATGGCATACATATAGACAGAGCAACTGGTGCAGTGTGCTGTGCACCAAGGCCCAGAAGCTGTCAGGGGCCCATGTGGGAGGGTGACTTTTTGCCACTTGTAGAAATCAGGCTGTGGTGGTTTGAGTCAAAAGCGAGCTGTTTGATTAGCGTTAATAAATTTGGCACTTCTGCTGGTGTCTGTGCTGCTGATCAAAGGCTGGTTCATAGGATGGGAGGGTCACCCTTCGGTTCAAAATTAGAGGTAGCTGTTTTGTTGTTTTGTAGCTGTAGTCACTCGAATTCAGTCTGTGCAAACCCCAGGAGGGGTCTGATGCCAGACTGCCCCGACTCCCCGCTGGATCAGCAAATGTTATGTTGCTGCTGTTACACAGGTGAAACCCAGGGCTGCCTACGCCCTCCAGCCAAATTGTGAAAATTGGAATTTGTATTTAATCTCCCTGGTTGGTCAGCCCAAGTAGTGCCTAAGTCATTTCATGCCAATCTAACCCCTGTGGTGAGTATTCCTGTGTGTGCGCATGAGCATGCGCTTGTGTTCTGACCGTTCTGACCAATGCGAGGACCCAGAAAAAGTATTTGCACCTGGGCCAATTACAATTATGTTACACTGCTCTCTGGCACTGACAGTGTGTGGGATAACCTGCATTTTAAAGTGCATGGTAAAAGCACTTGCATTTGTAAAGCACATTTCTAGTCTTCCGTTTACTTAAGGTGCTTTCACACTACATGTCACATTCACACACACAAACTCATACACTGGTGGCTGAGGCTACCATAGAAGGTGCCACCTGCATCTCAGTTAACCTACTGAGAACCTGGGGAAGGATGACCCCCTCTCTCACCACAGCCTATACATAAAAATGACAGCCTTGCTGGTTTTGTATTGTTCTTGCTCACCTCTTACACTCTTAACTACACTGTTTGAATTATGTTTTTGTCTTGTTGCATTTTGCAGGAAAAAAGGATTACAATTTAATCAAAATTTTTATGGGCTTTTTTATGATCTTGCATGTCCGTATTGACCAAGATGAAAACCTGTTTGGAACCCATAAAAATGTTCTCTTATATTGCACTGATAGCAATCCTTCTCTCTCTCTTTGAATGGAAAAATAAGACAAGAACTCACTGACCTGAGACAGAGAGAGAGACAGAGGGAGAGATGGAAAGTGCAAGGTGGACAGATATAGCAGTGCAGTGAGACTGGGGCCATTTTCTTCACTTTTATAGGAAGGGCTGTAGTGGTTCAGTGTGTGTGTGTCTTAGGTGATGTATGGCAGTGAAGGTCGACAGGTTAAGTGCTCTGCTCTTGTGAAATGGCCGCTGAGGTCCTCTGTGTGTCTGCAGAGCTGATAGCTTTATCCGTCCTGCAGGCAACTCTCAGGATCAAGAGACCAAACTGAAAGAGCAGATGGAGCATTCTGCTTCTTTGGTTCAGACATCAATCTATTTAAGTCTCATTTATCTGGAAAAGCTGACCGAAAACACACAAATCCAGGACCAGTATTCATATGGGGAAATAATTACCAATCATCAATAACCACCACATCTATGATGGATGTTGTAGGTGACTGACAGGATGCAAATTGTTTGGTGATGGATGGCAACCAGTTAAAACCATGTCTTGTTTAGCTTGGATGAAAAATGTGGTAATTTGGTTTGACATCAATGCACTTTTGAAATTTAATTTTTAAGTGGATTATCATGAGTGCAAAAGGTTATTAAACTTAGACCTTGTTATGTAATTTCTCAGCTAAAGCAAAAAATAAATGAATAGAAAAGTCATAAGCCAGGAGGCATTTTGGGGATGTAAGATATCCAAGAAAGAAAGGCAGAAAAAAAGCAAAACAAACAAACTTTCATGTCCAAAAGAAAAACAAATATTTGATGAGAATGACTGTGTGTTTGTGTGAATGTCAAGTTATGAATCTCCTACTTCAAATCATTGTCAACCTTGAGCCTGTTGTTGAATTGAATGACCTAAGAGCCACACCTCTTACACATACAGACACACACACACACACACACACAGTCACGCATGCATAAAACATTTGTTAAAAGAGATCAGGGTGTGTGTATGTGTGTGTGATTATGTGTCACAAACAATAGATCACTGCAGAGTCACAAGGGATGAACGCCCTCAAGTGGGTCTATCTCCGACAGTAGGCTTTATTTATTCATTGTCTGCCATGGTCAAAGGCTCCTGCATCAGTACTATAGACTTCAGACGTGATATTCATCTTCATAAATAGATAATTCAGTGTTTTGTGAAGTCATTTTTTAAGAAGAAATGGGAAAGATACCGCATTAGGCAAAGGGGACAGGTGCAAAGTGATGTGTATCAGCAATGCTCACATGGAGGCCTTTGTGTTTGTGTGTGCGTCAGAATGATCGCTATCGTTAGATACCGAGCTGTCAACCTTCACTCTATGTTTAAAGCTGGAAATGCTGATATGTAACAGCTGAGTACCTATGCTGAGCCATCACCATCTGAAGAAGGTAACTTTATACAGGTGAGAAAGCAACACAACACACATCACACAGTGTTATTAGCCATTATCCTCCACATAGAAATGGGTTAGCTGGATCCTGCTACACCTGCTAGTAGGTTGAGAACAACCATTAAATGCTTGTTAGCATCATGAACAGTTTTACTTACACTTTCATTAGCTTTAGGAGCCAATACTAAGTGCTTATATTTATAAAATATCATGGCTTGGCATAAATAAGTACATTTCTTACTGAAATAATTAATGTATTTGACGTATATATCACATGAAATATGTTGCGTAGTAACAGTAAAATAGCTCAACGTTGACTTCTGGTTTCACACAGGTTGTGAACACTGGTCTCCTGGGTGAAAGATCTGTGTTTGTTTGACTCATCCTCCTCCATACGCGGGATTTCTACTTCTTTATACTAACGTTACATCACCTGACTTCCACCCTTGATGCACAACAATAAACACAGCCATTGAATAGATGATAACGGCGTTCTGAACCTATTAGTCGGTGCAGCAGAATCCTGCTAATAGGGATGTAACGACACATGGTGTACACTGATTTTTTGGTCAATGAATTAACAACAAAATATGGCAAGAAAGCGTACATCCAGCTTCCCTCTTAAGTGCAGCATATGTTAACCCGAGTCTGTCGCAACACCTGTCTGATACAAAACAAGATCAGGTAGGAGCTATAGTCACTCTTACTTTCACTTAACGCTAAGAATACACAAAATAGCAACTTAAGTTATACATGAAAATACATAAATAAAGTAATAGTGGTTTTAATTTTAATGTAATAATTAATGCATGTAATAACACAAATTACTTCTGTATGTCCCAAAAAAACAATGTGGAACTATTAATCTTTCCACAGTATTCTGTAACATATAAAATAGTATGGTGACCCAAAAACATTATGTGTATGCTCAATACGGTTGGATTGATATGATGATGCAAAAAACATTAATATGTATTCTCGTCATCAAGATACACCTTTATTTTGAAATTCACCATTTCTGTCAAAGCATACCTCCTTGCTAAACATTCAAACAGTGCTCACAGCCTAGCATCAGGCAGACAATGGCAAGCGGCCAAGAAAAAGACAATGAGGATGTGTGCTGATATCATCTCATATTGATCACAGGCCCCAGAACCAAATGGAATCAAAACCGTATCATGGCAGACTTTGTAATAGCAGCACATTTTGTGTCGTTGTCAATAAAGTCAATATAATATCGTAGTGATGAAACTTGTCATTTACACCCCCACTTGCTAATCCATATCTTTGAGGCTGATAACCACTAATCACGCCATCTTAATCGAGTGATGACATTCGAACCAATTGCCATAAACACATTCTACGCAATTTAAATACAGTGATGAGAGCTAGTGGGCCCTTTGGCACCTCATATCCCAAACACTCACACAGACACACACAGGGACAGTTCGTGCTAAATAAATGATGTGTATTATTTCTACATGGCTGAATCTCCTTGTGCTGATTCACTGCACTGTCAGTGAGCTGGAACACACACACACACACACACACACACACACACACACACACATACACACAGCAGGAATCCCAAACATATGGGTAAACACACACATTCTGCGTGCACACACCATTAAGTTCCACTAAAACATTTAACATGACGCATGGTGTTTTCGTGAACTTAAGTCTCTGATGTTAAAGGCAGTTAGAGCATTTTAACACAGAGGGGGAGTGAAGGAGTTAAAGGGTGAGGCAGATTGTTTATATAAAACATTTAAAGTGAGGCAGGATGAGGGGTGAGACGAAGTTCAGCCAGCGAGCCGCCATGGCTCTGCAACTCTCAGGCCTGCTGGAGCTTCAGTAGATGATGAGTGGCTGTTGGTAAATGTTTTCTTTTTAATTAATTTGAAAACGAGTGAAACTTTGAAAATGTTTTCACGCCAGCTTCTCACGGTTGCAGATAACGGAAAACCAATGGTGGGTAGAGTTACATGGGCTGTTTTTGTGCTATAATTATCAAGTTTATGCTACAAACTTCCCTGCAGGGGAAAACAGCCTCTAACATGGAGGTACAGTTTGAGCTTGAACTTGACTCAGCAAACAGAGAAGTTTACTGTGAGCTGCACTCTCGTCAGCTTCCTGCTCAAAACACTTGTCTCTCAACTTGATTAGATGTCAACCTGAAATTGCCTCCAGCCAGGAACAGGAAACCAGGATCCCTAAAGCCACTTCAGGTGGTGAAGTGGAAGGGGACAATACTTCTGCGACAAAAAAAAAATCAATGCTGACATTGATGTGTTTGTGTACCATGAGCTTAGGTGAGATGGTGCTGCTTTACATTTCATACTGCATGTCTGCAGTTGTTATTTGCATCTATTCTGACTAAAACGGATGCTGCTAACAGCCAAGTGTATATTTCAGTAAACAGGGAACAGTAACTTGAAGTCATTCACATTCAAATTGCAAAGGTATACAGCCCAGCAATTCCATCAATCAATAGACAAACATTATCTTTCTCTCCCTCTCTGATTAGCGCCTGACCAGAAATCAATACTCTCCACTGTGGGATGAAGAGAGTAAGGGCTTCTTCATGTACTGCCTTGTGTTCACTGCACATACTTTGCGTGCTCTGTCTCCAGTCTTGGATAGATGTTTGTAAGTTGGAGACAAGAATCTGACAGTGAGAGCTGGGAAATACCACCGACACTTAGCTGTTTGTCTCCGACGCCCTTTAGGACGCGTCTGCTTTTGCCTTTTCTGCTACGTGAGATACTGAGGTGACACACACACACACACACACACATACATTAGACTAAAGAAATCCTATATTTGCCTGCAGGCACAAGATAATGTAGGTCTGGCATTTGGAAAATATCAGTTGTTGAGAGGAAGATAGAGGCAAACAGCTACACATATACTGCACTCGCACACACATACACAGGGATGTGTTAAAGGGATGGTGCGTTTCACCTCTAGAGCAGGCATGCTGTATCCCATAAGACTGCATTACCCATAAGCTATTTTCCCTCCCCCACACTTACAGACCCCGTATACAACCTGATAGCTACGGTATATGCTTATATCTTTCTCTGCATACTTGGCTCTTTGATGGCATACGGCATTTTAAAATAGCATGTTTTAAAGAGTGCTTCTCCCCAAATACACTTTCTTAGCCTCTGCTGCTGTCAGTTATCTATTTAAATGTTTCCTTGACTAATTATTTCCAGTCTTTCCACCTGCTGTTTTCCCCAAACGATGTTAAACTACCATCAGAGAAACTGCAGATATTTCGCATTAGAAGTCCGTGATTAAAGGGAATTCTGGCAGACATGACTTGTGTGCTGACGCAATTTGAGTTATATAAATATTATCCTGAATTTATGAGGACCACATGTAAATATGGAGAAAGAGAAGGAAAAACATCTCCCTAATAATAAGGCCTGGTTCTATCTGCAAGGTAATCGGAAAATTTACGAGGCAGGTTACATCAGTTTCAGTCAGGAATGTACACATGCGAGGGCTGCATATTGTTTGAGGTTTAACTTCTCAACACATGAACACAGGCAACCCCACAAGATATCAATCATTTACTTGTCACATGGGATCATACAAGGTAAAACTCCAGTGAAATGTTATCCTGTCAGCTCTTTCAACTTGAGCATATTGTAGGCTGCTGCTTTATAACTGCCTGTGTTTCAAGATTGTTCTGGTAATCCATGATTTATGGTTGTGGAATGAATTAACTTCAGTTTAGGTACAGTTGCTTATCTTGTGTTACAAACTAAATCCACCACAGACTCAGTGAATTCATTGATATCATCGGAGATGTTGATGGTGGTGTCCACCTCCGCACAGTATATAGTGGTGGCTCATTGCAGGAACAGGACAGCACCTCACATTCACTGTCACACCAGTCTTATTTACCATAAAGAGCACACCTGCTCCGCATTTCTTGCCAGAGTCATCTGCTCTGGCACATCGGCATGAAGGAAAAGAGTTACGTGGGTGAATTTTGCTGCCCAGGATTTAGTCAAGTTTCGGTGAAACAAAGGATATTACAATTCTTGATATCCCGTTGGAAACTGATGCAGCGTGGGGGCTGCCCACTTTCATAATCAACGCCAGTATAATGGCTAGCAGAATGCTAGTTCCGCTGCTGCCCATCTTCTCCATGTTTTCCTTTTTCATTACATTTCAAACCTCACCCTGGCTAGCTAGCAGGAGTCAGCAGGAGAAGAGTTTACAGACTGGTGAGTTGATTTCATCATCCTGATAAATGGCACTCAGCCACACGCCATCACCTTCCAACGCCAACCACAAAAAGCACCACCAACACTTGCAAAATTAACATAAATTTAGCCCAAATGTAACAGAGCTGATGGAGCGGCAACAGGAAATGTCTGCACCTGCATCAAGACAGAATAAAATCTAGTCTAACATGAGCAAAAATGTGATTTAAAAAGTAACTGCCTGATCAGAGAATAAGCAAAAATACAGAGAATATGACAAGTCTGAAGGCGTAGCCCCTAACTCTTACTTGTTAAGTAGAACATAAGGTGTGTGGTGAATAAATGTAGAAGAACACAGTCTTTGTAAAGCTATGTTGATATCAAACCTATACCAGGCTAACAACTACTTTATGATCAATAGAGGTTGCAAATGTTGAAGACAATACAGACTACTTTTCATGCACATTTCTGCTCAGTGTCCATTCATCATGTAAATGTGGCTACACACTAAGATGCTACAGTTACAGTTGATGAACACTACATGTTGCTTACTGTGCACAGGAGCAGAGTTTATTTTCATGGGCTTCGATTAATGTTAATGGAACCCTGACACGTACAGATTGAGGGTAGCATCAACAAAGCAACACACACACACAAGAACGAACACTTGAACACAGAATGTCTGGTCCTTAATCATGTCAGAGGGGTTGCCTCAATCCATTTATCTATCTCCCCACCCCCCTTTTCTCTCTCAAAAACACACACACACCCACAGACATAGTGACAAATTGCTGACATGGGTAAAATATTCCTGCGTCTGGAGATGAGACTCTGAGTCCCACAAGTGCAACCCCCTAACCTGATTTCATATTTCTCCTTCTCTTTCTCTGCTTCTCTCAGGTCACACTCTCACATGCACACAGTGCACACACACACGCACACACATACTGTCTGTGAACTATTTGTGCATGCGCCTGCGTGCATCTTCGTGTGCTGGGGTCTAAAGGTCATTTCCCACGATGCCCCGCAGCTCCGGGCTCCTCTGTGACGTCATCTTCACTCTAGGCGACAAGGGGAAATAAAGAGGCAGGGCTTTCCTTCCTGACCCCATCTCCAATACAATGGAGATACACATATGCATAAACACACACACACACACACACACACTGTTTTGGGTAGTGTGGAAAAAGCTCACATGGGTATATGCAAAAGCTGTGTGTAGGTAAATGTGCGTTTGTTTTCAATGCTTTATGAACTCCACTCGCAGTTCATGATGTGAGGGAGAGTCATAAATACCAACAAGCAAACACACCAAGATCTTCAGAAGTTAAGGTTTGGATTAGTTCCACATGCAAAAGGAAGTAAACTAAATCTGAAGAACAGGTGGCATAAGAAAGCAGAAGTTTAAGGTTTTGGTTCACTTTATTAACCACATCTGTGAAAACGTCCCAGAACAAAAACACTAACCCACAAGCACTGTCTGACTGAGCGAATGAGATCCAAAGAAATCACAGCAAAGAGCGCTTTGGTACCAAAAATTGCGACATAAAAATTGGCACGGTTTAAGAAATTTTCGTTTCTTTTTAAGATATCATTACCAACAAATTCAGAGGAAACAGCCTGTGGACATCCTGTAAATTGATCGTCTCAGGTTAAGTGGAAGAAACAAGTTTGGCTGCTCTTTAGCGCTGCCCTTGTAACCCATGTGACCTGGCTCTTCTGAGAAATTTAATAATAGTGCAGGAGTGTCAATGTGTGCAAGGTCACGCACTCAAATACACAAATGAAATTCATTAAGCCTCAATGGTTTTTGATTTTACAGATTTTGACAGGACAATGCCCTGGTTTTTTTTTTTGAGGCACAATGGTTCAACCAGTTCAGTGTCCCAATGCACTGTTGTGTTTCCTGTTGCAAGAAGATGCTGACCACTATAGTTTACAAGACTAAATTAGGCCCTCTTGGGACGAGTACAGCTTCTAGTAATAAGGAGAAAAGAAAGGAAAAGAGAAAAATAGGGTGGAAACACAAATGAACTGTTGATTATGCACCAGAGTCTCAGTACAGTAAAAAAGAAAAGTCAAAATGGTGCAAATTCAGTTTTTATAATCACATTCTCACCCAGATTTTTACTTTCTGACCAAGTTTTAAGTTGGTTTTTATCAGTAAAATTACAAAATCCCTGATTATCTGCAAAAACGCTAAGTAAGACACATACACACACAAGACAAAGAGAAGATTTAGTGTTACCACATAGCGTTCACTACAAGAGACACACCCCCATACATACATACTGTACACTTGCCTTCAGGCTGTTATGGAGAACCCATATCCCCAGGTACTATCCTCCCCCTCACTTATTCCTGCCAATCACACACACCTGCAGGACCTGCTCTACAACTGTGTGCGAGTGTCTCCATGCTGTAAAACACTAAAATTGGGTCAGCTAGAGGGGTGGGGGTAGGGGGGTCAATCATCAGCCACAACCTGCCAGCTAGTTGCAGTGCCAAGAAACAAGATAAGGAAGCGAGAGAAAGGAGGAGACAGGCCGTTTATGGTTGTGGTGACATAGACCTACTGTAGTGTATGGTAGCTAATTGCATTAGCCTGAGTCCTTTCCTGGAATGCAACTTTTACAGTGGCAACATCCTCCATGTGTTTCCTTCCAACTGCCTGGTGACTAACAGACATTCTGCAGTTGGATTTGACCTCCTTTTTAGGTGTATCACCCTCATAAACTCTGCTTACACTTTAGAAGAATATTATATCATTGCCTGAAATGAACAATTTGATTAAATGATTGTTTTATTATCATTATTTATAAGAAAAGAAAGTTGAAGGTGATGTGATACTTCCAAAAATGAAAATTTCTGTGCTGTGAGAGGGTCCTCCATTTCCTTTGTGCATTGCATTGTGGGAGAATCCTTGTCAGCACACTCAAAAATCAAGTTTTTTAGCATGCATATACTGTAACTGCTGAGCATACTTTCTATAGTCATTTTCCTGTGTATACACACCACACACTCAGAGCCTGCTTAGAATTAGTAATGGATTTGGGACCTATCTTTAGACTATTGGAGCTTTTTGGGGCTGTAAACAGCCTGAGAGAAAGCCTGTAGACATTACTCAGGGCAGGAAATACGATGACATCCTCCTCTGTGTTGTTACAGAAAGAAATCATTTAATAAAACGTTTGATTTACAGGCACAAAAGTTCACGAAGGTCTCCCTGCTGCTTGTGAATCTAACTGCTGTCAGCGCACTGCTCACAGACACAATAGATAGGATAGAAGCCATACAGATGAGAACATCAGCATTTTTATCAACTCTGTCTGAGCATCTCTCCCTTTCGGTAAATAAAATTGAAACTACATAAAAGCAGGGTACAGCAGAGGATTCTGAAAAGTGAGGGGAAAGTCCCTCCTGTTCCTGTGAATGTTGCATCCATCCGTTTCTGAGATCACTGAATTGTCACCTGTTCACTCAATGAAAGTAAATATTTAAACTGTCAAATAACGACTGCTGTAAATTAATTCAAACATATGTGTGTGAATATAGCCACTTTGTTGAAATCATGCATGCTGCAGAGCAGGAAAGCAGGATATTGACCAGCATGACGCACGGCTCATTACACTGTTTCCATGCTGTCACTATGGTGCCACAGATCACTGTGTTCCCCCTCCGGTCAGCCCGATGTGTGTACTGCTTCGTTTGCACAAAGACCTGTGAGTCAGCACAGCGCAGCATCACAACACAGGTGATTTACGTTCCCTTGAGCTTCCTTCTGCAGCAAAACTACAACCCATAACTCCAGATTTGCGAAAGGAACTCACTCAACTGCAGCCGGGTAAGAAAAAAAAAAAAAAGAGAAGCTGCAGCCAGGACTCTATAAAGTATTGAAAGGATGAGTCTCATTACATCCTCTCTTAGCCCGAGGAGACTCTGTGCTGGAACAAAAACTCTGCAGAGCTGCTGTGTCATTACGTAATCAGCACTAAAGATCAGGCATTCATGTGTGAGGACAGTGTGTGTCAGGGCACGGACCAGAAACACACACACACACACACAACAAAATGTGCACGTACTTTAAATACATATACAGAACGTGTACTAGTGCATGTCTCCCTCACACACACACAGAGCAGTGCACTGTGATGATATTAATTGATGTTGACCTTCTGCTGTCAAAGTAAATAAAGATGAATCCCCCCCTTCATGTCACTTTCTTCTTCCTCTAAGGAAATAGGTAGTTTCTTAAAGTTAAAAATCCCCATCTCTCTTTCTTTTGCCCTCCCTACAGTGTGACTTTCCCCTCAGCCACCTCTCTCTGTCAGTGCAGGCTCCATCCACTGTGTAAGCCAGCAGGGGTGGTCGCCTTCATCTAATAAGCCCCTGTCACATAGATTAATGCCTGCTGATGATAAATCCCCCCCGGAACGGGTTGAACCAACTGTCTGCTTGATTAAACCCAAAGGGAGAGACCGAGCAGGTCACACAGCAAGAGAGAGAGATGGAGGGACAGGGTGAGACAGAAAGAGATGGAAAAAACTCCTCTTCTCATCTCTTCTCCTCTCGGGCCGCCGTCGATCTACAGGACGTGACAGCCCGTCTTGATTTCCTGTCCTTGTTTCTCATCTTTCTCCTCACTTACCCTCCACTTTCATTTTCTCCCAGTGATGAGAAAATGTCCTCGTAGCCTTACTCTTTCTCTCTCCTTCTACTTTTTCCTCTCACTCTCACCCCATATATGGACACAAGACAAAAGACTCTTCCTTCTCTCATTTTCTTTCCAGCTTTTCGCAGGATCTCCCTGGTATCCACTCTCATCCTCTAATCCTGGAAACACCTCACCTCATCCTTCTCATGGTACCATCTTCACATCTGACTGAGATACTCTCTGTGAAATTCTTCTATTATGATTCTCTGTATCTCCTGCTGTATTCCAAGGTAATAAAGAGTACAGCCATATTGAGACTGATCATTTTTGGAGCCAATACATCAAAACAAACTAAAGTATAATTACTGCACTAAATTTATTTGACAGCTTTAACTAGTCTAAAATTATTACAAATTTAAATACCCAACAATATAAGAAGTAATTAAATTTTGCTCCACCTGTACCAACAACAAAATTAAAGTGCTAACTACATATTAATACATTAATAACAATATAAAATATAACACAGACAGGGGCCATTCTGAATAATAAGTACTCTTACTTTTGGTAATGTAAGAACATTTGGTTGATTATACTTGAATGCAGAACTTTTACCTGTAATGGAGTCTTTTCTATTTACTTAAATGGTAACGTTTGTATTTTTCAACCTGGACTCCATTTTCCCATGTTTCTGTTACTCAGAAACTAATTGGGAACAACAATTTTTGAAACTGGTAAAGTATTGAGCAAGGACGCATTACAGGTCTCACTTGGGCATCTTTAAAATGTCTATTAAGTCCACTAACAGTGCTAATTTTGCCACTGAAAGGATCACTACAGAGAGACCTTTTTGTCAAAGAATAAGATCCTTTTGTTTCATCAAAAAAGACCCAAACTCGCCATTGCCAAACCCACCAGACTCCATTTAAGAAACAGTGAGTTTAACATGTATAGAGCCAGCACATTTTCACACCTAACTGGGTGATTTATTTCATCCAGACACGATTTGATGATTGTTGGAACAGTGGAAAGACCAACCAAAATGGCTTTTGTGAGTTTTATTTTGTGTCTGTCGACTCTGAATGAAGTGTGTTTTACGATGGTGAAACCACTTTTTATTTAAATGGAGTCTGGTGGATTTGGTGACAGTGATTTTAGGGCTTTGTTTGGTTAAATAAAAAGGATCTTACTCTTTAACAAAAAGGTCTGTCTCTGTAGAGTTGATTTCCATAATGTTGTCAGACACTTAGAATAATAATCTGAGCCTGTTGGTGTCAAAAACAAGCCTCTTCAGTGGATCCAAATTAATGGTGCACAATTGCCTGTGAACATTACACGCAGCCTGTTACAGCTGCTGTCTTCAGCGCCCTCGCTTGCTTAATACTGGACCAATTTCAAAAGTGTTGTCTCCATTATTCACACAAAACACAAGAAAATAGGGTTCAGGGTAAAAAATACTGAAGTTGCCCTTTGAGTAATTGACCGTCTGCTGGCCAACGTTTATATGCTGATACAATGATAAGTTAAAAATCAGCAAAAAATATCAGCCATGCCAATGTGCTGATCAGGCTCTTATGAAGAGCCTTAACAAGTAAAGAACACAACAAACAAACAAACAATGGTGTGTGGGTAAAAGAACAGCATCTGTTCTGCAGTAAGATGGAAACAACTATTTTAATCTTCTGTACCCCCTGCCTTCATAAGCACTAAAAGGATTCAAATCCTCTTGTTCACTGCAGTGGCTCCACAGCATAAAATCCCTGTTCACCACCCAAACAATCATCTGGCAGGTCTGATTTGTTTTTCTGGGTTTGTGTCGAACACACTTGCATAACGCACAAACACACAGATGAACAAATACTGATGCACACTGAAAAGTGACTGGTGCAAAACAAAACCAGTGGAATTCCAATGGAGCTGCACCACCCTGTCTAGCTCTATTTATGTATGCATTACAACACGCACGCACACGCACGTGGTTACACCTGTATGTGGGAACACACCTGGAGGGAGAAAAAACAGAAATGAAACGGAGAGACGGTGTTCATTTACAAGTGAAAAACAAAATGGAGGGACTTTAAAAGACTCTTTAAAACAGAGAAAAAGGTTTATTTCTTGTGCCTGCCGGGTGTTGTGCGTGTCCATGTGTGCATGTGCATACGAGTGTGTATTCATGTGAGTGCTCAGTGTGTGTATGTGAGGTTGAATTTGGGGAGTTTGCTCTAAGCAAAGCAAGATTAATGACCCTTAGCTCACTCCTGGCAAATGTGTGTGTGTGTGTGTGTGTGTGTGTGTGCGCGCGTGCGTGCGCTTGACCTAACAAGGAAAGCTTTGTCTCTGCAATGGCTTTTAGCTGCACCTTAACCTGCTGATCAGATTTTGTATGTGTGTGTATGTACAAATGGTAGAGAACTATAATATAATGTAAATTAGCATTTAAAGGGACAGTTCACCCCAAAATCAAGAATACACATGTTTCCTCTTACCTGTAGTGCTATTTATTTTTTTTGGTGTGAGTTGCTGAGTGTTGGAGATATCAGCCATAGAGATGTCTGCCTCCTCTGGAATATAATGAGACTTGATGGCACACACTCGGCAATTCAGATTGTTCTGAGTTTTTTACTCCACAATATCAGCATCAGCCCCAAAAATCTAGTGTCAGACAGGCTCTACTGTAAACTGTAACATGCACTTTTAAAGAGTGGAAACAGTGGAATACTTTCAGTACGTATAAATATACTTGACTTAATGAAATCAGTTTCTGTTGCGCCTGTCTAAAATAAAACTTTTCATAACATTAGCAGTGCATGTTATTTGACATCTTTATCAGTGCTTCATAGCTGTGGGGCCAATGTAACAGCACTGACTGCCTCACAATGGCCGGGTTGGCCTGCTGACAAGAAATCAGCTAACACACATACAGATAAGCAAAGTCACAAAGACACTGAAAAAAAAAACACGTGAACACACTAAAAACTGTGTACAATTTAAAACATCACAGCTCGTTCATGAACACAAACACACCTCATAAGGGTTGAAGTTAAGTCCGTAGTGTGGGCTTACTATGGCTCATTCATGTATCCTTCATAAGGACTATTCACACACTACATCAGAACCCAGCAGCATGCAATTGCTCATCATACAGCTCTTTTGAAGACACAAATACATACTTCACACATTTCAATTCAAACTTGTCTAAAGCAATCCACTAAAATAACAGGCGGTAAAAAGGTTAGGAGTGAATAATTGACAAGTCCATTAGCTTTCTCTCTTTCTGTCCCTCGGCTCTGTCTCTGCTAACTACGTTTCACTTTGCATTGCTTTCAAGCTTTAGTTTACAACATCTTACAGCTGACATCTGTAGCTTTAGTTTAAAGGCTAAATTCTGTTGGTTTTGGTCACCTGCATGGGTGAGTTGCTCCAGCTGACTGTTTTCCAGTCAAAGAGCTTTTTCTAGGTCTTTATTTATTTAGCAACAGAGTATGTTTTATCATTATGATGTTCTTAGATTATGTTTCTTGTTTCCTGTCACTGTTTTTACCCATGTCTTTGCAGCATGGATGGAAGCCCAATCCAAATTCTCAACAATGTTGGAAAATAAAGTGAATCTTTAATGCTGTTAAACTGCAGCTGAACTTGCTGTCTGTTCAAAACAGAGCTGTTACACAGAAAGTTATACTTTTTTCTTACATATTTGTACTTTCCGCTTCTGAAATCAACAATAAAATGAGACTAGTGGAGAATTGTTTTAAACTTTCACCTAAAATTTTCAAATAACCTCCAGAATTTTCTGTACCACAGGTACAAAGCATCTGTCTGGAACAGCAATGAGGCAGAAAGGGAAAGAGACAAAAATTGCTCAGAGGCAAGGGTGAATCAGGAGCCACCTTGCCACTAAGCCTTATTCAACAACAACTAATCAACACGTCTTTGCAAGAAAAGTCACAGACTTGTGCCAGTGAATTATGTGCAGTGTGGGATTTTGTTTGGCGCATGACTTTAGATGCTCTGCAAATTATTTTGATCATTTTCAATCCCATTATTCACCACAAACATACAGATTTTGGCTGTATAAATAACCTCAACTGGAGCTTCAAATTCAAAGCAATAAATTGTACCTGACACTAAATTATATTTAGCAATGACTGTTCTCTTTCACTGTCGCTCAGAGTGTTCCCCTTTATCTCTGTGGAGCTTCTCAGTTTGAGCTAAAACAATGATGGCATGCAAACGCACTAAACATCCATTATGCAAAGCAGTCAAGATGACTAAACTAAACAAACCTGTGGTGTTCAACATGACGTGGAGTACATATAATAAAGAACAGAACCAGTACACAAAACTGCACAGTCAGGAACCAAACTTCAGCCAACCTTCTTAATATTTTAAGAAGGGCAAACTTAATTTTACTGTCCCAGGACAAAAACTAACCTCAATTACTGTCCTTACACAACTTCAGAAGGACTTAAGGCTTGGCTCGCTTTTATTATACTTAAGATTTTAAATGACTTGCAGTTTAAACAAATAACTCTCTCACTACCAGTGTATAATATGCAGTAGCTGAACTGCTAATTTGTCAATTACATCCTTGGTCAACCTTCAGTTGGCCTGTTAGCCTCTCCTCTTTAACTCTTTCCACTATAAATAGTCTTGTAAATGACATTTATAGGGGTTATTAATGGAACTGTGCCTTTAAAACTAAATGAGTGTAGCACTTTGTATGACCTGCTCTTCACCTTCAACTGTCATCACCGCTGACAGAATACATGTGTGAATTTTGTGAGTGTGTTAGTGTAAAAAGAGAGCGACTCATGGGCAGGGTTGGAGTCAGCTGATGCTACAAACAGACACCCATATGCTGGAATGCACACACGGGAATATACTGTATCAATGCAAGCAGAGGGTGGGAAAGACATGCAAGCAGGCAAACATGCTAATTTTTCCCAGGGTGTTGGTGCCTGGTATTGGCAGGCAGACTGTGGGAGAAAGAATGATTAAAGTGCAACCTCATGACAGGTTTCACACAAAACCACATAAAGGTTTAAGTGAAGAAAATATATATTTCGAATTCTTACTTTTGGATTCAAATGTAGCCCTTTGACACAAAACAGCATACTAGGATGTGAAAATATATAGTTTTTTTGACAATTTTGCTCAGTTTTTATTACCTATGTCATTTTCCCATGCAAGGACTGACCTCCATTGACTAAAATCACTCACTCTACCTGTTGAAACAGAGGACTGAAGTGTTAAAATTACAAGGCTGTTTTGCAGTTTAAATCCTGTTATACAGCGCAGCACAGTACACGGTGTAGCTCATTATTGTGTATTTGGGGAGATTATTTGCACAGGTAGGTACACAACAGCTCCCTTGGCTCCACGAATAAGCCATTAATACTGTTAATGATTCATTAACACTGAAAACTTGAGACAAATAATATAACTGTGTGAGTCTACCAGCTCTGCCAACTGCTGTGTGTTTTCTGACATGTGTGTAACTAGGTCACCTGACTAAGACCGACTTCCTATTCTCACACACACACACACACACACTTCCTCAGCTCATAAACACACAGCAGATCCTGCCAACATCATCCTGGTTGCTTTTACGAGAATAAGGACACACATGGACGCGCTCAGGCAATAATAAGCAGTGCATTAACAGCCTTTCCATGATTCTTAAAGTAGCCACCTACCAAGCACATAATATCATCACAGTATGAACACACAAACACACATAAGCTAACAGTATTTGCAAAGTAATTCACATTAGGTTCCAAACTACAGGCTTATTCCCTCTTAAGCAGACACACACACTCATGCACAGTTTGACCTAACCCATATGTTTGGGTGGGATAAGCCCACTTCACCTCTTAGTGTCTTTAATGCATTAAGTCCTCTCTTTTAGTGGCCTATTAGTGCAATAGCCAGGCTCAACACAAACACACCCACACACAAACAGCCCCATTAACAGATTGCTGTCCATTCAATACCTATTAGTTCAGTGGCTGCAGGCCTCCATGATCTAAATTTAAATGGTCGTAGGCATTTGCTCAAACAGCAGGTTTATATACTCACAATACGGCTGCAACTAACTAATCATTTCATTATCAACTTATCAAGTGATTGTTTTTCACAAATAATTGGTTATTATTTAGCCTTTAAAATGTCAGAAAATAGTGAAAAAAGATGAAATATGAAAATATATGAAACTTAAATTCAGTTTCCTTCACTGAAATGTTTTATTTATTTTAATATACATGCTTGTAATTGTGTTAGCAATGTCCATGTGCACGCATCTATACACATCCGAATGCATTTGTACACGTGCCTTTGTAACATATATCAGTCAGCATGATATTAATCTAATCTGGACAGCCAGGATCTCATTTCCATTTCGGTCCCATGTGGATGAGGGGGCCGTTATGTAAA